>NW_026700016.1:0-49342 GCF_030435755.1 Ochotona princeps | reverse complement strand
TCTCTCACACCAATATTTGCGTCTAGAGCCTTTGCATTGAAGGCTATCTGAAAACGGCTGTGGCGCTGAAGTTGCCTGTGAATGTGGAGTTGGTGGCATGTGAAACCCGCATGTGGAGCATTCGTTTGTGTGGGATGCTGACCAGGTTCATTCCTAGATAATGCACTCAAAGGGCACTAAGCATAGAGTGTGAAAACTGAGTTTCCTTGAGAGCTGCTTGGAAGCCTGATGGTGTGTGAAGTTAGTGAGCCAAATGGAGTTGTTCTCCCACAAGAACCACTCGGTTGATCCTTCTTCAATATGCCCTTCACCAACATGCAGTGTTTCTTGTTTGAAATAGCTCTCACACCAATATTTGCGTCTAGAGCCTTTGCATTGTGGGCTATCTGAAAACGGCTGTGGCGCTGAAGTTGCCTGTGAATGTGGAGTTGGTGGCATGTGAAACCCGCATGTGGAGCATTCGTTTGTGTGGGATGCTGACCAGGTTCATTCCTAGATAATGCACTCAAAGGGCACTAAGCATAGAGTGTGAAAACTGAGTTTCCTTGAGAGCTGCTTGGAAGCCTGATGGTGTGTGAAGTTAGTGAGCCAAATGGAGTTGTTCTCCCACAAGAACCACTCGGTTGATCCTTCTTCAATATGCCCTTCACCAACATGCAGTGTTTCCTTGTTTGAAATAGCTCTCACACCAATATTTTGCGTCTAGAGCCTTTGCATTGTGGGCTATCTGAAAACGGCTGTGGCGCTGAAGTTGCCTGTGAATGTGGAGTTGGTGGCATGTGAAACCCGCATGTGGAGCATTCGTTTGTGTGGGATGCTCTACCAGGTTCATTCCTAGATAATGCACTCAAAGGGCACTAAGCATAGAGTGTGAAAACTGAGTTTCCTTGAGAGCTGCTTGGAAGCCTGATGGTGTGTGAAGTTAGTGAGCCAAATGGAGTTGTTCTCCCACAAGAACCACTCGGCTGATCCTTCTTCAATATGCCCTTCACCAACATGCAGTGTTTCCTTGATTGAATTAGCTCTCACACCAATATTTGCGTCTAGAGCCTTTGCATTGAGGGCTATCTGAAAACGGCTGTGGCGCTGAAGTTGCCTGTGAATGTGGAGTTGGTGGCATGTGAAACCCGCATGTGGAGCATTCGTTTGTGTGGGATGCTCTACCAGGTTCATTCCTAGATAATGCACTCAAAGGGCACTAAGCATAGAGTGTGAAAACTGAGTTTCCTTGAGAGCTGCTTGGAAGCCTGATGGTGTGTGAAGTTAGTGAGCCAAATGGAGTTGTTCTCCCACAAGAACCACTCGGCTGATCCTTCTTCAATATGCCCTTCACCAACATGCAGTGTTTCCTTGATTGAATTAGCTCTCACACCAATATTTGCGTCTAGAGCCTTTGCATTGAGGGCTATCTGAAAACGGCTGTGGCGCTGAAGTTGCCTGTGAATGTGGAGTTGGTGGCATGTGAAACCAGCATGTGGAGCATTCGTTTGTGTGGGATGCTGACCAAGCTACATTCAGTCCTAGGCACACAAAGGGCACTAAGCATAGAGTGTGAAAACTGAGTTTCCTTGAGAGCTGCTTGGAAGCCTGATGGTGTGTGAAGTTAGTGAGCCAAATGGAGTTGTTCTCCCACAAGAACCACTCGGCTGATCCTTCTTCAATATGCCCTTCACCAACATGCAGTGTTTCCTTGATTGAATTAGCTCTCACACCAATATTTGCGTCTAGAGCCTTTGCATTGTGGGCTATCTGAAAACGGCTGTGGCGCTGAAGTTGCCTGTGAATGTGGAGTTGGTGGCATGTGAAACCCGCATGTGGAGCATTCGTTTGTGTGGGATGCTCTACCAGGTTCATTCCTAGATAATGCACTCAAAGGGCACTAAGCATAGAGTGTGAAAACTGAGTTTCCTTGAGAGCTGCTTGGAAGCCTGATGGTGTGTGAAGTTAGTGAGCCAAATGGAGTTGTTCTCCCACAAGAACCACTCGGCTGATCCTTCTTCAATATGCCCTTCACCAACATGCAGTGTTTCCTTGATTGAATTAGCTCTCACACCAATATTTGCGTCTAGAGCCTTTGCATTGAGGGCTATCTGAAAACGGCTGTGGCGCTGAAGTTGCCTGTGAATGTGGAGTTGGTGGCATGTGAAACCCGCATGTGGAGCATTCGTTTGTGTGGGATGCTGACCAAGCTTCATTTCAGTCCTAGCCGCACAAAGACCACTAAGCATAGAGTGTGAAAACTGAGTTTCCTTGAGAGCTGCTTGGAAGCCTGATGGTGTGTGAAGTTAGTGAGCCAAATGGAGTTGTTCTCCCACAAGAACCACTCGGCTGATCCTTCTTCAATATGCCCTTCACCAACATGCAGTGTTTCCTTGATTGAATTAGCTCTCACACCAATATTTGCGTCTAGAGCCTTTGCATTGAGGGCTATCTGAAAACGGCTGTGGCGCTGAAGTTGCCTGTGAATGTGGAGTTGGTGGCATGTGAAACCCGCATGTGGAGCATTCGTTTGTGTGGGATGCTGACCAGGCTTCATTCCTAGATAATGCACTCAAAGGGCACTAAGCATAGAGTGTGAAAACTGAGTTTCCTTGAGAGCTGCTTGGAAGCCTGATGGTGTGTGAAGTTAGTGAGCCAAATGGAGTTGTTCTCCCACAAGAACCACTCGGCTGATCCTTCTTCAATATGCCCTTCACCAACATGCAGTGTTTCCTTGATTGAATTAGCTCTCACACCAATATTTGCGTCTAGAGCCTTTGCATTGAGGGCTATCTGAAAACGGCTGTGGCGCTGAAGTTGCCTGTGAATGTGGAGTTGGTGGCATGTGAAACCCGCATGTGGAGCATTCGTTTGTGTGGGATGCTCTACCAGGTTCATTCCTAGATAATGCACTCAAAGGGCACTAAGCATAGAGTGTGAAAACTGAGTTTCCTTGAGAGCTGCTTGGAAGCCTGATGGTGTGTGAAGTTAGTGAGCCAAATGGAGTTGTTCTCCCACAAGAACCACTCGGCTGATCCTTCTTCAATATGCCCTTCACCAACATGCAGTGTTTCCTTGATTGAATTAGCTCTCACACCAATATTTGCGTCTAGAGCCTTTGCATTGAGGGCTATCTGAAAACGGCTGTGGCGCTGAAGTTGCCTGTGAATGTGGAGTTGGTGGCATGTGAAACCCGCATGTGGAGCATTCGTTTGTGTGGGATGCTGACCAAGCTTCATTCAGTCCTAGCCGCACAAAGACCACTAAGCATAGAGTGTGAAAACTGAGTTTCCTTGAGAGCTGCTTGGAAGCCTGATGGTGTGTGAAGTTAGTGAGCCAAATGGAGTTGTTCTCCCACAAGAACCACTCGGCTGATCCTTCTTCAATATGCCCTTCACCAACATGCAGTGTTTCCTTGATTGAATTAGCTCTCACACCAATATTTGCGTCTAGAGCCTTTGCATTGAGGGCTATCTGAAAACGGCTGTGGCGCTGAAGTTGCCTGTGAATGTTGAGTTGGTGGCATGTGAAACCCGCATGTGGAGCATTCGTTTGTGTGGGATGCTCTACCAGGTTCATTCCTAGATAATGCACTCAAAGGGCACTAAGCATAGAGTGTGAAAACTGAGTTTCCTTGAGAGCTGCTTGGAAGCCTGATGGTGTGTGAAGTTAGTGAGCCAAATGGAGTTGTTCTCCCACAAGAACCACTCGGCTGATCCTTCTTCAATATGCCCTTCACCAACATGCAGTGTTTCCTTGATTGAATTAGCTCTCACACCAATATTTGCGTCTAGAGCCTTTGCATTGAGGGCTATCTGAAAACGGCTGTGGCGCTGAAGTTGCCTGTGAATGTGGAGTTGGTGGCATGTGAAACCCGCATGTGGAGCATTCGTTTGTGTGGGATGCTGACCAGGTTCATTCCTAGATAATGCACTCAAAGGGCACTAAGCATAGAGTGTGAAAACTGAGTTTCCTTGAGAGCTGCTTGGAAGCCTGATGGTGTGTGAAGTTAGTGAGCCAAATGGAGTTGTTCTCCCACAAGAACCACTCGGCTGATCCTTCTTCAATATGCCCTTCACCAACATGCAGTGTTTCCTTGATTGAATTAGCTCTCACACCAATATTTGCGTCTAGAGCCTTTGCACTGAGGGCTATCTGAAAACGGCTGTGGCGCTGAAGTTGCCTGTGAATGTGGAGTTGGTGGCATGTGAAACCCGCATGTGGAGCATTCGTTTGTGTGGGATGCTCTACCAGGTTCATTCCTAGATAATGCACTCAAAGGGCACTAAGCATAGAGTGTGAAAACTGAGTTTCCTTGAGAGCTGCTTGGAAGCCTGATGGTGTGTGAAGTTAGTGAGCCAAATGGAGTTGTTCTCCCACAAGAACCACTCGGCTGATCCTTCTTCAATATGCCCTTCACCAACATGCAGTGTTTCCTTGATTGAATTAGCTCTCACACCAATATTTGCGTCTAGAGCCTTTGCATTGAGGGCTATCTGAAAACGGCTGTGGCGCTGAAGTTGCCTGTGAATGTGGAGTTGGTGGCATGTGAAACCCGCATGTGGAGCATTCGTTTGTGTGGGATGCTGACCAGGTTCATTCCTAGATAATGCACTCAAAGGGCACTAAGCATAGAGTGTGAAAACTGAGTTTCCTTGAGAGCTGCTTGGAAGCCTGATGGTGTGTGAAGTTAGTGAGCCAAATGGAGTTGTTCTCCCACAAGAACCACTCGGCTGATCCTTCTTCAATATGCCCTTCACCAACATGCAGTGTTTCCTTGATTGAAATAGCTCTCACACCAATATTTGCGTCTAGAGCCTTTGCATTGAGGGCTATCTGAAAACGGCTGTGGCGCTGAAGTTGCCTGTGAATGTGGAGTTGGTGGCATGTGAAACCCGCATGTGGAGCATTCGTTTGTGTGGGATGCTGACCAGGTTCATTCCTAGATAATGCACTCAAAGGGCACTAAGCATAGAGTGTGAAAACTGAGTTTCCTTGAGAGCTGCTTGGAAGCCTGATGGTGTGTGAAGTTAGTGAGCCAAATGGAGTTGTTCTCCCACAAGAACCACTCGGTTGATCCTTCTTCAATATGCCCTTCACCAACATGCAGTGTTTCCTTGTTTGAAATAGCTCTCACACCAATATTTGCGTCTAGAGCCTTTGCATTGTGGGCTATCTGAAAACGGCTGTGGCGCTGAAGTTGCCTGTGAATGTGGAGTTGGTGGCATGTGAAACCCGCATGTGGAGCATTCGTTTGTGTGGGATGCTCTACCAGGTTCATTCCTAGATAATGCACTCAAAGGGCACTAAGCATAGAGTGTGAAAACTGAGTTTCCTTGAGAGCTGCTTGGAAGCCTGATGGTGTGTGAAGTTAGTGAGCCAAATGGAGTTGTTCTCCCACAAGAACCACTCGGCTGATCCTTCTTCAATATGCCCTTCACCAACATGCAGTGTTTCCTTGATTGAATTAGCTCTCACACCAATATTTGCGTCTAGAGCCTTTGCATTGAGGGCTATCTGAAAACGGCTGTGGCGCTGAAGTTGCCTGTGAATGTGGAGTTGGTGGCATGTGAAACCCGCATGTGGAGCATTCGTTTGTGTGGGATGCTCTACCAGGTTCATTCCTAGATAATGCACTCAAAGGGCACTAAGCATAGAGTGTGAAAACTGAGTTTCCTTGAGAGCTGCTTGGAAGCCTGATGGTGTGTGAAGTTAGTGAGCCAAATGGAGTTGTTCTCCCACAAGAACCACTCGGCTGATCCTTCTTCAATATGCCCTTCACCAACATGCAGTGTTTCCTTGATTGAATTAGCTCTCACACCAATATTTGCGTCTAGAGCCTTTGCATTGAGGGCTATCTGAAAACGGCTGTGGCACTGAAGTTGCCTGTGAATGTGGAGTTGGTGGCATGTGAAACCAGCATGTGGAGCATTCGTTTGTGTGGGATGCTGACCAAGCTACATTTCAGTCCTAGGCACACAAAGGGCATTAAGCATAGAGTGTGAAAACTGAGTTTCCTTGAGAGCTGCTTGGAAGCCTGATGGTGTGTGAAGTTAGTGAGCCAAATGGAGTTGTTCTCCCACAAGAACCACTCGGCTGATCCTTCTTCAATATGCCCTTCACCAACATGCAGTGTTTCCTTGATTGAATTAGCTCTCACACCAATATTTGCGTCTAGAGCCTTTGCATTGTGGGCTATCTGAAAACGGCTGTGGCGCTGAAGTTGCCTGTGAATGTGGAGTTGGTGGCATGTGAAACCCGCATGTGGAGCATTCGTTTGTGTGGGATGCTCTACCAGGTTCATTCCTAGATAATGCACTCAAAGGGCACTAAGCATAGAGTGTGAAAACTGAGTTTCCTTGAGAGCTGCTTGGAAGCCTGATGGTGTGTGAAGTTAGTGAGCCAAATGGAGTTGTTCTCCCACAAGAACCACTCGGCTGATCCTTCTTCAATATGCCCTTCACCAACATGCAGTGTTTCCTTGATTGAATTAGCTCTCACACCAATATTTGCGTCTAGAGCCTTTGCATTGAGGGCTATCTGAAAACGGCTGTGGCGCTGAAGTTGCCTGTGAATGTGGAGTTGGTGGCATGTGAAACCCGCATGTGGAGCATTCGTTTGTGTGGGATGCTGACCAAGCTTCATTTCAGTCCTAGCCGCACAAAGACCACTAAGCATAGAGTGTGAAAACTGAGTTTCCTTGAGAGCTGCTTGGAAGCCTGATGGTGTGTGAAGTTAGTGAGCCAAATGGAGTTGTTCTCCCACAAGAACCACTCGGCTGATCCTTCTTCAATATGCCCTTCACCAACATGCAGTGTTTCCTTGATTGAATTAGCTCTCACACCAATATTTGCATCTAGAGCCTTTGCATTGAGGGCTATCTGCAAACGGCTGTGGCGCTGAAGTTGCCTGTGAATGTGGAGTTGGTGGCATGTGAAACCCGCATGTGGAGCATTCGTTTGTGTGGGATGCTGACCAGGTTCATTCCTAGATAATGCACTCAAAGGGCACTAAGCATAGAGTGTGAAAACTGAGTTTCCTTGAGAGCTGCTTGGAAGCCTGATGGTGTGTGAAGTTAGTGAGCCAAATGGAGTTGTTCTCCCACAAGAACCACTCGGCTGATCCTTCTTCAATATGCCCTTCACCAACATGCAGTGTTTCCTTGATTGAATTAGATCTCACACCAATATTTGCGTCTAGAGCCTTTGCATTGAGGGCTATCTGAAAACGGCTGTGGCGCTGAAGTTGCCTGTGAATGTGGAGTTGGTGGCATGTGAAACCCGCATGTGGAGCATTCGTTTGTGTGGGATGCTGACCAGGTTCATTCCTAGATAATGCACTCAAAGGGCACTAAGCATAGAGTGTGAAAACTGAGTTTCCTTGAGAGCTGCTTGGAAGCCTGATGCTGTGTGAAGTTAGTGAGCCAAATGGAGTTGTTCTCCCACAAGAACCACTCGGTTGATCCTTCTTCAATATGCCATTCACCAACATGCTGTGTTTCCTTGATTGAATTAGCTCTCACACCAATATTTGCGTCTAGAGCCTTTGCATTGAGGGCTATCTGAAAACGGCTGTGGCGCTGAAGTTGCCTGTGAATGTGGAGTTGGTGGCATGTGAAACCCGCATGTGGAGCATTCGTTTGTGTGGGATGCTCTACCAGGTTCATTCCTAGATAATGCACTCAAAGGGCACTAAGCATAGAGTGTGAAAACTGAGTTTCCTTGAGAGCTGCTTGGAAGCCTGATGGTGTGTGAAGTTAGTGAGCCAAATGGAGTTGTTCTCCCACAAGAACCACTCGGCTGATCCTTCTTCAATATGCCCTTCACCAACATGCAGTGTTTCCTTGATTGAATTAGCTCTCACACCAATATTTGCGTCTAGAGCCTTTGCATTGAGGGCTATCTGAAAACGGCTGTGGCGCTGAAGTTGCCTGTGAATGTGGAGTTGGTGGCATGTGAAACCCGCATGTGGAGCATTTGTTTGTGTGGGATGCTGACCAAGCTTCATTTCAGTCCTAGGCACACAAAGACCACTAAGCATAGAGTGTGAAAACTGAGTTTCCTTGAGAGCTGCTTGGAAGCCTGATGGTGTGTGAAGTTAGTGAGCCAAATGGAGTTGTTCTCCCACAAGAACCACTCGGCTGATCCTTCTTCAATATGCCCTTCACCAACATGCAGTGTTTCCTTGATTGAATTAGCTCTCACACCAATATTTGCGTCTAGAGCCTTTGCATTGAGGGCTATCTGAAAACGGCTGTGGCGCTGAAGTTGCCTGTGAATGTGGAGTTGGTGGCATGTGAAACCCGCATGTGGAGCATTCGTTTGTGTGGGATGCTCTACCAGGTTCATTCCTGGATAATGCACTCAAAGGGCACTAAGCATAGAGTGTGAAAACTGAGTTTCCTTGAGAGCTGCTTGGAAGCCTGATGGTGTGTGAAGTTAGTGAGCCAAATGGAGTTGTTCTCCCACAAGAACCACTCGGCTGATCCTTCTTCAATATGCCCTTCACCAACATGCAGTGTTTCCTTGATTGAATTAGCTCTCACACCAATATTTGCGTCTAGAGCCTTTGCATTGTGGGCTATCTGAAAACGGCTGTGGCGCTGAAGTTGCCTGTGAATGTGGAGTTGGTGGCATGTGAAACCCGCATGTGGAGCATTCGTTTGTGTGGGATGCTCTACCAGGTTCATTCCTAGATAATGCACTCAAAAGGCACTAAGCATAGAGTGTGAAAACTGAGTTTCCTTGAGAGCTGCTTGGAAGCCTGATGGTGTGTGAAGTTAGTGAGCCAAATGGAGTTGTTCTCCCACAAGAACCACTCGGCTGATCCTTCTTCAATATGCCCTTGACCAACATGCAGTGTTTCCTTGATTGAATTAGCTCTCACACCAATATTTGCGTCTAGAGCCTTTGCATTGAGGGCTATCTGCAAACGGCTGTGGCGCTGAAGTTGCCTGTGAATGTGGAGTTGGTGGCATGTGAAACCCGCATGTGGAGCATTCGTTTGTGTGGGATGCTGACCAAGCTTCATTTCAGTCCTAGGCACACAAAGGGCATTAAGCATAGAGTGTGAAAACTGAGTTTCCTTGAGAGCTGCTTGGAAGCCTGATGGTGTGTGAAGTTAGTCAGCCAAATCGAGTTGTTCTCCCACAAGAACCACTCAGCTGATCCTTCTTCAATATGCCCTTCACCAACATGCAGTGTTTCCTTGATTGAATTAGCTCTCACACCAATATTTGCGTCTAGAGCCTTTGCATTGAGGGCTATCTGAAAACGGCTGTGGCGCTGAAGTTGCCTGTGAATGTGGAGTTGGTGGCATGTGAAACCCGCATGTGGAGCATTCGTTTGTGTGGGATGCTCTACCAGGTTCATTCCTAGATAATGCTCTCAAAGGGCACTAAGCATAGAGTGTGAAAACTGAGTTTCCTTGAGAGCTGCTTGGAAGCCTGATGGTGTGTGAAGTTAGTGAGCCAAATGGAGTTGTTCTCCCACAAGAACCACTCGGCTGATCCTTCTTCAATATGCCCTTCACCAACATGCAGTGTTTCCTTGATTGAATTAGCTCTCACACCAATATTTGCGTCTAGAGCCTTTGCATTGAGGGCTATCTGCAAACGGCTGTGGCGCTGAAGTTGCCTGTGAATGTGGAGTTGGTGGCATGTGAAACCCGCATGTGGAGCATTCGTTTGTGTGGGATGCTCTACCAGGTTCATTCCTAGATAATGCACTCAAAGGGCACTAAGCATAGAGTGTGAAAACTGAGTTTCCTTGAGACCTGCTTGGAAGCCTGATGGTGTGTGAAGTTAGTGAGCCAAATGGAGTTGTTCTCCCACAAGAACCACTCGGCTGATCCTTCTTCAATATGCCCTTCACCAACATGCAGTGTTTCCTTGATTGAATTAGCTCTCACACCAATATTTGCGTCTAGAGCCTTTGCATTGAGGGCTATCTGCAAACGGCTGTGGCGCTGAAGTTGCCTGTGAATGTGGAGTTGGTGGCATGTGAAACCCGCATGTGGAGCATTCGTTTGTGTGGGATGCTGACCAAGCTTCATTTCAGTCCTAGGCACACAAAGGGCATTAAGCATAGAGTGTGAAAACTGAGTTTCCTTGAGAGCTGCTTGGAAGCCTGATGGTGTGTGAAGTTAGTGAGCCAAATGGAGTTGTTCTCCCACAAGAACCACTCGGCTGATCCTTCTTCAATATGCCCTTCACCAACATGCAGTGTTTCCTTGATTGAATTAGCTCTCACACCAATATTTGCGTCTAGAGCCTTTGCATTGAGGGCTATCTGAAAACGGCTGTGGCGCTGAAGTTGCCTGTGAATGTGGAGTTGGTGGCATGTGAAACCCGCATGTGGAGCATTCGTTTGTGTGGGATGCTGACCAAGCTTCATTTCATTTCTAGGCACACAAAGGGCATTAAGCATAGAGTGTGAAAACTGAGTTTCCTTGAGAGCTGCTTGGAAGCCTGATGGTGTGTGAAGTTAGTGAGCCAAATGGAGTTGTTCTCCCACAAGAACCACTCGGCTGATCCTTCTTCAATATGCCCTTCACCAACATGCAGTGTTTCCTTGATTGAATTAGCTCTCACACCAATATTTGCGTCTAGAGCCTTTGCATTGAGGGCTATCTGAAAACGGCTGTGGCGCTGAAGTTGCCTGTGAATGTGGAGTTGGTGGCATGTGAAACCCGCATGTGGAGCATTCGTTTGTGTGGGATGCTCTACCAGGTTCATTCCTAGATAATGCACTCAAAGGGCACTAAGCATAGAGTGTGAAAACTGAGTTTCCTTGAGAGCTGCTTGGAAGCCTGATGGTGTGTGAAGTTAGTGAGCCAAATGGAGTTGTTCTCCCACAAGAACCACTCGGCTGATCCTTCTTCAATATGCCCTTCACCAACATGCAGTGTTTCCTTGATTGAATTAGCTCTCACACCAATATTTGCGTCTAGAGCCTTTGCATTGAGGGCTATCTGAAAACGGCTGTGGCGCTGAAGTTGCCTGTGAATGTGGAGTTGGTGGCATGTGAAACCCGCATGTGGAACATTCGTTTCTGTGGGATGCTCTACCAGGTTCATTTCAGTCCTAGCCATACAAAGGGCACTAAGCATAGAGTGTGAAAACTGAGTTTCCTTGAGAGCTGCTTGGAAGCCTGATGGTGTGTGAAGTTAGTGAGCCAAATGGAGTTGTTCTCCCACAAGAACCACTCGGCTGATCCTTCTTCAATATGCCCTTCACCAACATGCAGTGTTTCCTTGATTGAATTAGCTCTCACACCAATATTTGCGTCTAGAGCCTTTGCATTGAGGGCTATCTGAAAACGGCTGTGGCGCTGAAGTTGCCTGTGAATGTGGAGTTGGTGGCATGTGAAACCCGCATGTGGAGCATTCGTTTGTGTGGGATGCTCTACCAGGTTCATTCCTAGATAATGCACTCAAAGGGCACTAAGCATAGAGTGTGAAAACTGAGTTTCCTTGAGAGCTGCTTGGAAGCCTGATGGTGTGTGAAGTTAGTGAGCCAAATGGAGTTGTTCTCCCACAAGAACCACTCGGCTGATCCTTCTTCAATATGTCCTTCACCAACATGCAGTGTTTCCTTGATTGAATTAGCTCTCACACCAATATTTGCGTCTAGAGCCTTTGCATTGTGGGCTATCTGAAAACGGCTGTGGCGCTGAAGTTGCCTGTGAATGTGGAGTTGGTGGCATGTGAAACCCGCATGTGGAGCATTCGTTTGTGTGGGATGCTCTACCAGGTTCATTTCAGTCCTAGGCACACAAAGGGCACTAAGCATAGAGTGTGAAAACTGAGTTTCCTTGAGAGCTGCTTGGAAGCCTGATGGTGTGTGAAGTTAGTGAGCCAAATGGAGTTGTTCTCCCACAAGAACCACTCGGCTGATCCTTCTTCAATATGCCCTTCACCAACATGCAGTGTTTCCTTGATTGAATTAGCTCTCACACCAATATTTGCGTCTAGAGCCTTTGCATTGAGGGCTATCTGAAAACGGCTGTGGCGCTGAAGTTGCCTGTGAATGTGGAGTTGGTGGCATGTGAAACCCGCATGTGGAGCATTCGTTTGTGTGGGATGCTGACCAAGCTTCATTTCAGTCCTAGGCACACAAAGGGCACTAAGCATAGAGTGTGAAAACTGAGTTTCCTTGAGAGCTGCTTGGAAGCCTGATGGTGTGTGAAGTTAGTGAGCCAAATGGAGTTGTTCTCCCACAAGAACCACTCGGCTGATCCTTCTTCAATATGCCCTTCACCAACATGCAGTGTTTCCTTGATTGAATTAGCTCTCACACCAATATTTGCGTCTAGAGCCTTTGCATTGAGGGCTATCTGAAAACGGCTGTGGCGCTGAAGTTGCCTGTGAATGTGGAGTTGGTGGCATGTGAAACCCGCATGTGGAGCATTCGTTTGTGTGGGATGCTGACCAAGCTTCATTTCATTTCTAGGCACACAAAGGGCATTAAGCATAGAGTGTGAAAACTGAGTTTCCTTGAGAGCTGCTTGGAAGCCTGATGGTGTGTGAAGTTAGTGAGCCAAATGGAGTTGTTCTCCCCACAAGAACCACTCGGCTGATCCTTCTTCAATATGCCCTTCACCAACATGCAGTGTTTCCTTGATTGAATTAGCTCTCACACCCAATATTTGCGTCTAGAGCCTTTGCATTGAGGGCTATCTGAAAACGGCTGTGGCGCTGAAGTTGCCTGTGAATGTGGAGTTGGTGGCATGTGAAACCCGCATGTGGAGCATTCGTTTGTGTGCAATGCTCTACCAGGTTCATTCCTAGATAATGCACTCAAAGGGCACTAAGCATAGAGTGTGAAAACTGAGTTTCCTTGAGACCTGCTTGGAAGCCTGATGGTGTGTGAAGTTAGTGAGCCAAATGGAGTTGTTCTCCCACAAGAACCACTCGGCTGATCCTTCTTCAATATGCCCTTCACCAACATGCAGTGTTTCCTTGATTGAATTAGCTCTCACACCAATATTTGCGTCTAGAGCCTTTGCATTGAGGGCTATCTGAAAACGGCTGTGGCGCTGAAGTTGCCTGTGAATGTGGAGTTGGTGGCATGTGAAACCCGCATGTGGAACATTCGTTTCTGTGGGATGCTCTACCAGGTTCATTTCAGTCCTAGCCATACAAAGGGCACTAAGCATAGAGTGTGAAAACTGAGTTTCCTTGAGAGCTGCTTGGAAGCCTGATGGTGTGTGAAGTTAGTGAGCCAAATGGAGTTGTTCTCCCACAAGAACCACTCGGCTGATCCTTCTTCAATATGCCCTTCACCAACATGCAGTGTTTCCTTGATTGAATTAGCTCTCACACCAATATTTGCGTCTAGAGCCTTTGCATTGAGGGCTATCTGAAAACGGCTGTGGCGCTGAAGTTGCCTGTGAATGTGGAGTTGGTGGCATGTGAAACCCGCATGTGGGAGCATTCGTTTGTGTGGGATGCTGACCAAGCTTCATTTCAGTCCTAGGCACACAAAGGGCATTAAGCATAGAGTGTGAAAACTGAGTTTCCTTGAGAGCTGCTTGGAAGCCTGATGGTGTGTGAAGTTAGTGAGCCAAATGGAGTTGTTCTCCCACAAGAAGCACTCGGCTGATCCTTCTTCAATATGCCCTTCACCAACATGCAGTGTTTCCTTGATTGAATTAGCTCTCACACCAATATTTGCGTCTAGAGCCTTTGCATTGAGGGCTATCTGAAAACGGCTGTGGCGCTGAAGTTGCCTGTGAATGTGGAGTTGGTGGCATGTGAAACCCGCATGTGGAGCATTCGTTTGTGTGGGATGCTCTACCAGGTTCATTCCTAGATAATGCACTCAAAGGGCACTAAGCATAGAGTGTGAAAACTGAGTTTCCTTGAGAGCTGCTTGGAAGCCTGATGGTGTGTGAAGTTAGGGAGCCAAATGGAGTTGTTCTCCCACAAGAACCACTCGGCTGATCCTTCTTCAATATGCCCTTCACCAACATGCAGTGTTTTCCTTGATTGAATTAGCTCTCACACCAATAT
The DNA here is from genome assembly GCF_030435755.1 of Ochotona princeps. NCBI lineage: Eukaryota > Metazoa > Chordata > Mammalia > Lagomorpha > Ochotonidae > Ochotona > Ochotona princeps. The sequence continues at coordinate 35,350 of NW_026700016.1, read as the reverse complement.
TTGCGTCTAGAGCCTTTGCATTGAGGGCTATCTGCAAACGGCTGTGGCGCTGAAGTTGCCTGTGAATGTGGAGTTGGTGGCATGTGAAACCCGCATGTGGAGCATTCGTTTGTGTGGGATGCTGACCAAGCTTCATTTCATTTCTAGGCACACAAAGGGCATTAAGCATAGAGTGTGAAAACTGAGTTTCCTTGAGAGCTGCTTGGAAGCCTGATGGTGTGTGAAGTTAGTGAGCCAAATGGAGTTGTTCTCCCACAAGAACCACTCGGCTGATCCTTCTTCAATATGCCCTTCACCAACATGCAGTGTTTCCTTGATTGAATTAGCTCTCACACCAATATTTGCGTCTAGAGCCTTTGCATTGAGGGCTATCTGAAAACGGCTGTGGCGCTGAAGTTGCCTGTGAATGTGGAGTTGGTGGCATGTGAAACCCGCATGTGGAGCATTCGTTTGTGTGGGATGCTCTACCAGGTTCATTCCTAGATAATGCACTCAAAGGGCACTAAGCATAGAGTGTGAAAACTGAGTTTCCTTGAGAGCTGCTTGGAAGCCTGATTGTGTGAAGTTAGGGAGCCAAATGGAGTTGTTCTCCCACAAGAACCACTCGGCTGATCCTTCTTCAATATGCCCTTCACCAACATGCAGTGTTTCCTTGATTGAATTAGCTCTCACACCAATATTTGCGTCTAGAGCCTTTGCATTGAGGGCTATCTGAAAACGGCTGTGGCGCTGAAGTTGCCTGTGAATGTGGAGTTGGTGGCATGTGAAACCCCATGTGAAACCCGCATGTGGAGCATTCGTTTTGTGTGGGATGCTGACCAAGCTTCATTTCAGTTCTAGGCACACAAAGGGCATAAAGCATAGAGTGTGAAAACTGAGTTTCCTTGAGAGCTGCTTGGAAGCCTGATGGTGTGTGAAGTTAGTGAGCCAAATGGAGTTGTTCTCCCACAAGAACCACTCGGCTGATCCTTCTTCAATATGCCCTTCACCAGCATGCAGTGTTTCCTTGATTGAATTAGCTCTCACACCAATATTTGCGTCTAGAGCCTTTGCATTGAGGGCTATCTGAAAACGGCTGTGGCGCTGAAGTTGCCTGTGAATGTGGAGTTGGTGGCATGTGAAACCCGCATGTGGAGCATTCGTTTGTGTGGGATGCTGACCAAGCTTCATTTCAGTCCTAGGCACACAAAGGGCATTAAACATAGAGTGTGAAAACTGAGTTTCCATGAGAGCTGCTTGGAAGCCTGATGGTGTGTGAAGTTAGGGAGCCAAATGGAGTTGTTCTCCCACAAGAACCACTCGGCTGATCCTTCTTCAATATGCCCCTTCACCAACATGCAGTGTTTCCTTGATTGAATTAGCTCTCACACCAATATTTGCGTCTAGAGCCTTTGCATTGAGGGCTATCTGAAAACGGCTGTGGCGCTGAAGTTGCCTGTGAATGTGGAGTTGGTGGCATGTGAAACCCGCATGTGGAGCATTCGTTTGTGTGGGATTGCTCTACCAGGTTCATTCCTAGATAATGCACTCAAAGGGCACTAAGCATAGAGTGTGAAAACTGAGTTTCCTTGAGAGCTGCTTGGAAGCCTGATGGTGTGTGAAGTTAGGGAGCCAAATGGAGTTGTTCTCCCACAAGAACCACTCGGCTGATCCTTCTTCAATATGCCCTTCACCAACATGCAGTGTTTCCTTGATTGAATTAGCTCTCACACCAATATTTGCGTCTAGAGCCTTTGCATTGAGGGCTATCTGAAAACGGCTGTGGCGCTGAAGTTGCCTGTGAATGTGGAGTTGGTGGCATGTGAAACCCGCATGTGGAGCATTCGTTTGTGTGGGATGCTGACCAAGCTTCATTTCAGTCCTAGGCACACAAAGGGCACTAAGCATAGAGTGTGAAAACTGAGTTTCCTTGAGAGCTGCTTGGAAGCCTGATGGTGTGTGAAGTTAGTGAGCCAAATGGAGTTGTTCTCCCACAAGAACCACTCGGCTGATCCTTCTTCAATATGCCCTTCACCAACATGCAGTGTTTCCTTGATTGAATTAGCTCTCACACCAATATTTGCGTCTAGAGCCTTTGCATTGAGGGCTATCTGAAAACGGCTGTGGCGCTGAAGTTGCCTGTGAATGTGGAGTTGGTGGCATGTGAAACCCGCATGTGGAGCATTCGTTTGTGTGGGATGCTGACCAAGCTTCATTTCAGTCCTAGGCACTCAAAGGGCATTAAACATAGAGTGTGAAAACTGAGTTTCCTTGAGAGCTGCTTGGAAGCCTGATGGTGTGTGAAGTTAGGGAGCGAAATGGAGTTGTTCTCCCACAAGAACCACTCGGCTGATCCTTCTTCAATATGCCCTTCACCAACATGCAGTGTTTCCTTGATTGAATTAGCTCTCACACCAATATTTGCGTCTAGAGCCTTTGCATTGAGGGCTATCTGAAAACGGCTGTGGCGCTGAAGTTGCCTGTGAATGTGGAGTTGGTGGCATGTGAAACCCGCATGTGGAGCATTCGTTTGTGTGGGATGCTCTACCAGGTTCATTCCTGGATAATGCACTCAAAGGGCACTAAACATAGAGTGTGAAAACTGAGTTTCCTTGAGAGCTGCTTGGAAGCCTGATGGTGTGTGAAGTTAGTGAGCCAAACGGAGTTGTTCTCCCACAAGAACCACTCGGCTGATCCTTCTTCAATATGCCCTTCACCAACATGCAGTGTTTCCTTGATTGAATTAGCTCTCACACCAATATTTGCGTCTAGAGCCTTTGCATTGAGGGCTATCTGAAAACGGCTGTGGCGCTGAAGTTGCCTGTGAATGTGGAGTTGGTGGCATGTGAAACCCGCATGTGGAGCATTCGTTTGTGTGGGATGCTGACCAAGCTTCATTTCAGTCCTAGGCACACAAAGGGCACTAAGCATAGAGTGTGAAAACTGAGTTTCCTTGAGAGCTGCTTGGAAGCCTGATGGTGTGTGAAGTTAGTGAGCCAAATGGAGTTGTTCTCCCACAAGAACCACTCGGCTGATCCTTCTTCAATATGCCCTTCACCAACATGCAGTGTTTCCTTGATTGAATTAGCTCTCACACCAATATTTGCGTCTAGAGCCTTTGCATTGAGGGCTATCTGAAAACGGCTGTGGCGCTGAAGTTGCCTGTGAATGTGGAGTTGGTGGCATGTGAAACCCGCATGTGGAGCATTCGTTTGTGTAGGATTCTGACCAAGCTTCATTTCAGTTCTAGGCACACAAAGGGCATTAAGCATAGAGTGTGAAAACTGAGTTTCCTTGAGAGCTGCTTGGAAGCCTGATGGTGTGTGAAGTTAGGGAGCCAAATGGAGTTGTTCTCCCACAAGAACCACTCGGCTGATCCTTCTTCAATATGCCCTTCACCAACATGCAGTGTTTCCTTGATTGAATTAGCTCTCACACCAATATTTGCGTCTAGAGCCTTTGCATTGAGGGCTATCTGAAAACGGCTGTGGCGCTGAAGTTGCCTGTGAATGTGGAGTTGGTGGCATGTGAAACCCGCATGTGGAGCATTCGTTTGTGTGGGATGCTCTACCAGGTTCATTCCTAGATAATGCACTCAAAGGGCACTAAGCATAGAGTGTGAAAACTGAGTTTCCTTGAGAGCTGCTTGGAAGCCTGATGGTGTGTGAAGTTAGTGAGCCAAATGGAGTTGTTCTCCCACAAGAACCACTCGGCTGATCCTTCTTCAATATGCCCTTCACCAACATGCAGTGTTTCCTTGATTGAATTAGCTCTCACACCAATATTTGCGTCTAGAGCCTTTGCATTGAGTGCTATCTGAAAACGGCTGTGGCGCTGAAGTTGCCTGTGAATGTGGAGTTGGTGGCATGTGAAACCCGCATGTGGAGCATTCGTTTGTGTGGGATGCTGACCAAGCTTCATTTCAGTCCTAGGCACACAAAGGGCATTAAACATAGAGTGTGAAAACTGAGTTTCCTTGAGAGCTGCTTGGAAGCCTGATGGTGTGTGAAGTTAGTGAGCCAAATGGAGTTGTTCTCCCACAAGAACCACTCGGCTGATCCTTCTTCAATATGCCCTTCACCAACATGCAGTGTTTCCTTGATTGAATTAGCTCTCACACCAATATTTGCGTCTAGAGCCTTTGCATTGAGGGCTATCTGAAAACGGCTGTGGCGCTGAAGTTGCCTGTGAATGTGGAGTTGGTGGCATGTGAAACCCGCATGTGGAGCATTCGTTTGTGTGGGATGCTCTACCAGGTTCATTCCTAGATAATGCACTCAAAGGGCACTAAGCATAGAGTGTGAAAACTGAGTTTCCTTGAGAGCTGCTTGGAAGCCTGATGGTGTGTGAAGTTAGGGAGCCAAATGGAGTTGTTCTCCCACAAGAACCACTCGGCTGATCCTTCTTCAATATGCCCTTCACCAACATGCAGTGTTTCCTTGATTGAATTAGCTCTCACACCAATATTTGCGTCTAGAACCTTTGCATTGAGGGCTATCTGAAAACGGCTGTGGCGCTGAAGTTGCCTGTGAATGTGGAGTTGGTGGCATGTGAAACCCGCATGTGGAGCATTCGTTTGTGTGGGATGCTGACCAAACTTCATTTCAGTCCTAGGCACACAAAGGGCACTAAGCATAGAGTGTGAAAACTGAGTTTCCTTGAGAGCTGCTTGGAAGCCTGATGGTGTGTGAAGTTAGTGAGCCAAATGGAGTTGTTCTCCCACAAGAACCACTCGGCTGATCCTTCTTCAATATGCCCTTCACCAACATGCAGTGTTTCCTTGATTGAATTAGCTCTCACACCAATATTTGCGTCTAGAGCCTTTGCATTGAGGGCCATCTGAAAACGGCTGTGGCGCTGAAGTTGCCTGTGAATGTGGAGTTGGTGGCATGTGAAGCCCGCATGTGGAGCATTCGTTTGTGTGGGATGCTGACCAAGCTTCATTTCAGTCCTAGCCACACAAAGACCACTAAGCATAGAGTGTGAAAACTGAGTTTCCTTGAGAGCTGCTTGGAAGCCTGATGGTGTGTGAAGTTAGGGAGCCAAATGGAGTTGTTCTCCCACAAGAACCACTCGGCTGATCCTTCTTCAATATGCCCTTCACCAACATGCAGTGTTTCCTTGATTGAATTAGCTCTCACACCAATATTTGCGTCTAGAGCCTTTGCATTGAGGGCTATCTGAAAACGGTTGTGGCGCTGAAGTTGCCTGTGAATGTGGAGTTGGTGGCATGTGAAACCCGCATGTGGAGCATTCGTTTGTGTGGGATGCTCTACCAGGTTCATTCCTGGATAATGCACTCAAAGGGCACTAAACATAGAGTGTGAAAACTGAGTTTCCTTGAGAGCTGCTTGGAAGCCTGATGGTGTGTGAAGTTAGTGAGCCAAATGGAGTTGTTCTCCCACAAGAACCACTCGGCTGATCCTTCTTCAATATGCCCTTCACCAACATGCAGTGTTTCCTTGATTGAATTAGCTCTCACACCAATATTTGCGTCTAGAGCCTTTGCATTGAGGGCTATCTGAAAACGGCTGTGGCGCTGAAGTTGCCTGTGAATGTGGAGTTGGTGGCATGTGAAACCCGCATGTGGAGCATTCGTTTGTGTGGGATGCTCTACCAGGTTCATTCCTAGATAATGCACTCAAAGGGCACTAAGCATAGAGTGTGAAAACTGAGTTTCCTTGAGAGCTGCTTGGAAGCCTGATGGTGTGTGAAGTTAGGGAGCCAAATGGAGTTGTTCTCCCACAAGAACCACTCGGCTGATCCTTCTTCAATATGCCCTTCACCAACATGCAGTGTTTCCTTGATTGAATTAGCTCTCACACCAATATTTGCGTCTAGAGCCTTTGCATTGAGGGCTATCTGAAAACGGCTGTGGCGCTGAAGTTGCCTGTGAATGTGGAGTTGGTGGCATGTGAAACCCGCATGTGGAGCATTCGTTTGTGTGGGATGCTGACCAAGCTTCATTTCAGTCCTAGGCACACAAAGGGCACTAAGCATAGAGTGTGAAAACTGAGTTTCCTTGAGAGCTGCTTGGAAGCCTGATGGTGTGTGAAGTTAGTGAGCCAAATGGAGTTGTTCTCCCACAAGAACCACTCGGCTGATCCTTCTTCAATATGCCCTTCACCAACATGCAGTGTTTCCTTGATTGAATTAGCTCTCACACCAATATTTGCGTCTAGAGCCTTTGCATTGAGGGCTATCTGAAAACGGCTGTGGCGCTGAAGTTGCCTGTGAATGTGGAGTTGGTGGCATGTGAAACCCGCATGTGGAGCATTCGTTTGTGTGGGATGCTGACCAAGCTTCATTTCAGTTCTAGGCACACAAAGGGCATTAAGCATAGAGTGTGAAAACTGAGTTTCCTTGAGAGCTGCTTGGAAGCCTGATGGTGTGTGAAGTTAGTGAGCCAAATGGAGTTGTTCTCCCACAAGAACCACTCGGCTGATCCTTCTTCAATATGCCCTTCACCAACATGCAGTGTTTCCTTGATTGAATTAGCTCTCACACCAATATTTGCGTCTAGAGCCTTTGCATTGAGGGCTATCTGAAAACGGCTGTGGCGCTGAAGTTGCCTGTGAATGTGGAGTTGGTGGCATGTGAAACCCGCATGTGGAGCATTCGTTTGTGTGGGATGCTGACCAAGCTTCATTTCAGTCCTAGGCACACAAAGGGCATTAAACATAGAGTGTGAAAACTGAGTTTCCTTGAGAGCTGCTTGGAAGCCTGATGGTGTGTGAAGTTAGTGAGCCAAATGGAGTTGTTCTCCCACAAGAACCACTCGGCTGATCCTTCTTCAATATGCCCTTCACCAACATGCAGTGTTTCCTTGATTGAATTAGCTCTCACACCAATATTTGCGTCTAGAGCCTTTGCATTGAGGGCTATCTGAAAACGGCTGTGGCGCTGAAGTTGCCTGTGAATGTGGAGTTGGTGGCATGTGAAACCCGCATGTGGAGCATTCGTTTGTGTGGGATGCTCTACCAGGTTCATTCCTAGATAATGCACTCAAAGGGCACTAAGCATAGAGTGTGAAAACTGAGTTTCCTTGAGACCTGCTTGGAAGCCTGATGGTGTGTGAAGTTAGGGAGCCAAATGGAGTTGTTCTCCCACAAGAACCACTCGGCTGATCCTTCTTCAATATGTCCTTCACCAACATGCAGTGTTTCCTTGATTGAATTAGCTCTCACACCAATATTTGCGTCTAGAACCTTTGCATTGAGGGCTATCTGAAAACGGCTGTGGCGCTGAAGTTGCCTGTGAATGTGGAGTTGGTGGCATGTGAAACCCGCATGTGGAGCATTCGTTTGTGTGGGATGCTGACCAAACTTCATTTCAATCCTAGGCACACAAAGGGCACTAAGCATAGAGTGTGAAAACTGAGTTTCCTTGAGAGCTGCTTGGAAGCCTGATGGTGTGTGAAGTTAGGGAGCCAAATGGAGTTGTTCTCCCACAAGAACCACTCGGCTGATCCTTCTTCAATATGCCCTTCACCAACATGCAGTGTTTCCTTGATTGAATTAGCTCTCACACCAATATTTGCGTCTAGAGCCTTTGCATTGAGGGCTATCTGAAAACGGCTGTGGCGCTGAAGTTGCCTGTGAATGTGGAGTTGGTGGCATGTGAAACCCGCATGTGGAGCATTCGTTTGTGTGGGATGCTGACCAAGCTTCATTTCAGTCCTAGCCACACAAAGACCACTAAGCATAGAGTGTGAAAACTGAGTTTCCTTGAGAGCTGCTTGGAAGCCTGATGGTGTGTGAAGTTAGTGAGCCAAATGGAGTTGTTCTCCCACAAGAACCACTCGGCTGATCCTTCTTCAATATGCCCTTCACCAACATGCAGTGTTTCCTTGATTGAATTAGCTCTCACACCAATATTTGCGTCTAGAGCCTTTGCATTGAGGGCTATCTGAAAACGGCTGTGGCGCTGAAGTTGCCTGTGAATGTGGAGTTGGTGGCATGTGAAACCCGCATGTGGAGCATTCGTTTGTGTGGGATGCTCTACCAGGTTCATTCCTGGATAATGCACTCAAAGGGCACTAAACATAGAGTGTGAAAACTGAGTTTCCTTGAGAGCTGCTTGGAAGCCTGATGGTGTGTGAAGTTAGTGAGCCAAATGGAGTTGTTCTCCCACAAGAACCACTCGGCTGATCCTTCTTCAATATGCCCTTCACCAGCATGCAGTGTTTCCTTGATTGAATTAGCTCTCACACCAATATTTGCGTCTAGAGCCTTTGCATTGAGGGCTATCTGCAAACGGCTGTGGCGCTGAAGTTGCCTGTGAATGTGGAGTTGGTGGCATGTGAAACCCGCATGTGGAGCATTCGTTTGTGTGGGATGCTCTACCAGGTTCATTCCTAGATAATGCACTCAAAGGGCACTAAGCATAGAGTGTGAAAACTGAGTTTCCTTGAGAGCTGCTTGGAAGCCTGATGGTGTGTGAAGTTAGGGAGCCAAATGGAGTTGTTCTCCCACAAGAACCACTCGGCTGATCCTTCTTCAATATGCCCTTCACCAACATGCAGTGTTTCCTTGATTGAATTAGCTCTCACACCAATATTTGCGTCTAGAGCCTTTGCATTGAGGGCTATCTGAAGACGGCTGTGGCGCTGAAGTTGCCTGTGAATGTGGAGTTGGTGGCATGTGAAACCCGCATGTGGAGCATTCGTTTGTGTGGGATGCTGACCAAGCTTCATTTCAGTCCTAGCCACACAAAGACCACTAAGCATAGAGTGTGAAAACTGAGTTTCCTTGAGAGCTGCTTGGAAGCCTGATGGTGTGTGAAGTTAGTGAGCCAAATGGAGTTGTTCTCCCACAAGAACCACTCGGCTGATCCTTCTTCAATATGCCCTTCACCAACATGCAGTGTTTCCTTGATTGAATTAGCTCTCACACCAATATTTGCGTCTAGAGCCTTTGCATTGAGGGCTATCTGAAAACGGCTGTGGCGCTGAAGTTGCCTGTGAATGTGGAGTTGGTGGCATGTGAAACCCGCATGTGGAGCATTCGTTTGTGTGGGATGCTGACCAAGCTTCATTTCAGTTCTAGGCACACAAAGGGCATTAAGCATAGAGTGTGAAAACTGAGTTTCCTTGAGAGCTGCTTGGAAGCCTGATGGTGTGTGAAGTTAGGGAGCCAAATGGAGTTGTTCTCCCACAAGAACCACTCGGCTGATCCTTCTTCAATATGCCCTTCACCAACATGCAGTGTTTCCTTGATTGAATTAGCTCTCACACCAATATTTGCGTCTAGAGCCTTTGCATTGAGGGCTATCTGAAAACGGCTGTGGCGCTGAAGTTGCCTGTGAATGTGGAGTTGGTGGCATGTGAAACCCGCATGTGGAGCATTCGTTTGTGTGGGATGCTCTACCAGGTTCATTCCTAGATAATGCACTCAAAGGGCACTAAGCATAGAGTGTGAAAACTGAGTTTCCTTGAGACCTGCTTGGAAGCCTGATGGTGTGTGAAGTTAGTGAGCCAAATGGAGTTGTTCTCCCACAAGAACCACTCGGCTGATCCTTCTTCAATATGCCCTTCACCAACATGCAGTGTTTCCTTGATTGAATTAGCTCTCACACCAATATTTGCGTCTAGAGCCTTTGCATTGAGGGCTATCTGAAAACGGCTGTGGCGCTGAAGTTGCCTGTGAATGTGGAGTTGGTGGCATGTGAAACCCGCATGTGGAGCATTCGTTTGTGTGGGATGCTCTACCAGGTTCATTCCTAGATAATGCACTCAAAGGGCACTAAGCATAGAGTGTGAAAACTGAGTTTCCTTGAGAGCTGCTTGGAAGCCTGATGATGTGTGAAGTTAGTGAGCCAAATGGAGTTGTTCTCCCACAAGAACCACTCGGCTGATCCTTCTTCAATATGCCCTTCACCCACATGCAGTGTTTCCTTGATTGAATTAGCTCTCACACCAATATTTGCGTCTAGAGCCTTTGCATTGAGGGCTATCTGAAAACGGCTGTGGCGCTGAAGTTGCCTGTGAATGTGGAGTTGGTGGCATGTGAAACCCGCATGTGGAGCATTCGTTTGTGTGGGATGCTGACCAAGCTTCATTTCAGTCCTAGGCACACAAAGACCACTAAACATGGAGTGTGAAAACTGAGTTTCCTTGAGAGCTGCTTGGAAGCCTGATGGTGTGTGAAGTTAGGGAGCCAAATGGAGTTGTTCTCCCACAAGAACCACTCGGCTGATCCTTCTTCAATATGCCCTTCACCAACATGCAGTGTTTCCTTGATTGAATTAGCTCTCACACCAATATTTGCGTCTAGAGCCTTTGCATTGAGGGCTATCTGAAAACGGCTGTGGCGCTGAAGTTGCCTGTGAATGTGGAGTTGGTGGCATGTGAAACCCGCATGTGGAGCATTCGTTTGTGTGGGATGCTCTACCAGGTTCATTCCTAGATAATGCACTCAAAGGGCACTAAGCATAGAGTGTGAAAACTGAGTTTCCTTGAGAGCTGCTTGGAAGCCTGATGGTGTGTGAAGTTAGTGAGCCAAATGGAGTTGTTCTCCCACAAGAACCACTCGGCTGATCCTTCTTCAATATGCCCTTCACCAACATGCAGTGTTTCCTTGATTGAATTAGCTCTCACACCAATATTTGCGTCTAGAGCCTTTGCATTGAGGGCTATCTGAAAACGGCTGTGGCGCTGAAGTTGCCTGTGAATGTGGAGTTGGTGGCATGTGAAACCCGCATGTGGAGCATTCGTTTGTGTGGGATGCTGACCAAGCTTCATTTCAGTCCTAGGCACACAAAGACCACTAAGCATAGAGTGTGAAAACTGAGTTTCCTTGAGAGCTGCTTGGAAGCCTGATGGTGTGTGAAGTTAGGGAGCCAAATGGAGTTGTTCTCCCACAAGAACCACTCGGCTGATCCTTCTTCAATATGCCCTTCACCCACATGCAGTGTTTCCTTGATTGAATTAGCTCTCACACCAATATTTGCGTCTAGAGCCTTTGCATTGAGGGCTATCTGAAAACGGCTGTGGCGCTGAAGTTGCCTGTGAATGTGGAGTTGGTGGCATGTGAAACCCGCATGTGGAGCATTCGTTTGTGTGGGATGCTGACCAAGCTTCATTTCAGTCCTAGGCACACAAAGACCACTAAACATGGAGTGTGAAAACTGAGTTTCCTTGAGAGCTGCTTGGAAGCCTGATGGTGTGTGAAGTTAGGGAGCCAAATGGAGTTGTTCTCCCACAAGAACCACTCGGCTGATCCTTCTTCAATATGCCCTTCACCAACATGCAGTGTTTCCTGATTGAATTAGCTCTCACACCAATATTTGCGTCTAGAGCCTTTGCATTGAGGGCTATCTGAAACGGCTGTGGCGCTGAAGTTGCCTGTGAATGTGGAGTTGGTGGCATGTGAAACCCGCATGTGGAGCATTGGTTTGTGTGGGATGCTCTACCAGGTTCATTCCTAGATAATGCACTCAAAGGGCACTAAGCATAGAGTGTGAAAACTGAGTTCCCTTGAGAGCTGCTTGGAAGCCTGATGGTGTGTGAAGTTAGGGAGCCAAATGGAGTTGTTCTCCCACAAGAACCACTCGGCTGATCCTTCTTCAATATGCCCTTCACCAACATGCAGTGTTTCCTTGATTGAATTAGCTCTCACACCAATATTTGCGTCTAGAGCCTTTGCATTGAGGGCTATCTGCAAACGGCTGTGGCGCTGAAGTTGCCTGTGAATGTGGAGTTGGTGGCATGTGAAACCCGCATGTGGAGCATTCGTTTGTGTGGGATGCTGACCAAGCTTCATTTCAGTCCTAGGCACACAAAGACCACTAAGCATAGAGTGTGAAAACTGAGTTTCCTTGAGAGCTGCTTGGAAGCCTGATGGTGTGTGAAGTTAGGGAGCCAAATGGAGTTGTTCTCCCACAAGAACCACTCGGCTGATCCTTCTTCAATATGCCCTTCACCAACATGCAGTGTTTCCTTGATTGAATTAGCTCTCACACCAATATTTGCGTCTAGAGCCTTTGCATTGAGGGCTATCTGATAACGGCTGTGGCGCTGAAGTTGCCTGTGAATGTGGAGTTGGTGGCATGTGAAACCCGCATGTGGAGCATTCTTTTGTGTGGATGCTGACCAAGCTTCATTTCAGTCCTAGGCACACAAAGGGCACTAAGCATAGAGTGTGAAAACTGAGTTTCCTTGAGAGCTGCTTGGAAGCCTGATGGTGTGTGAAGTTAGGGAGCCAAATGGAGTTGTTCTCCCACAAGAACCACTCGGCTGATCCTTCTTCAATATGCCCTTCACCAACATGCAGTGTTTCCTTGATTGAATTAGCTCTCACACCAATATTTGCGTCTAGAGCCTTTGCATTGTGGGCTATCTGAAAATGGCTGTGGCGCTGAAGTTGCCTGTGAATGTGGAGTTGGTGGCATGTGAAACCCGCATGTGGAGCATTCGTTTTTTGTGGGATGCTCTACCAGGTTCATTCCTAGATAATGCACTCAAAGGGCACTAAGCATAGAGTGTGAAAACTGAGTTTCCTTGAGAGCTGCTTGGAAGCCTGATGGTGTGTGAAGTTAGTGAGCCAAATGGAGTTGTTCTCCCACAAGAACCACTCGGCTGATCCTTCTTCAATATGCCCTTCACCAACATGCAGTGTTTCCTTGATTGAATTAGCTCTCACACCAATATTTGCGTCTAGAGCCTTTGCATTGAGGGCTATCTGAAAACGGCTGTGGGCGCTGAAGTTGCCTGTGAATGTGGAGTTGGTGGCATGTGAAACCCGCATGTGGAGCATTCGTTTGTGTGGGATGCTGACCAAGCTTCATTTCAGTCCTAGGCACACAAAGGGCATTAAGCATAGAGTGTGAAAACTGAGTTTCCTTGAGAGCTGCTTGGAAGCCTGATGGTGTGTGAAGTTAGTGAGCCAAATGGAGTTGTTCTCCCACAAGAACCACTCGGCTGATCCTTCTTCAATATGCCCTTCACCAACATGCAGTGTTTCCTTGATTGAATTAGATCTCACACCAATATTTGCGTCTAGAGCCTTTGCATTGAGGGCTATCTGAAAACGGCTGTGGCGCTGAAGTTGCCTGTGAATGTGGAGTTGGTGGCATGTGAAACCCGCATGTGGAGCATTCGTTTGTGTGGGATCCTCTACCAGGTTCATTCCTAGATAATGCACTCAAAGGGCACTAAGCATAGAGTGTGAAAACTGAGTTTCCTTGAGAGCTGCTTGGAAGCCTGATGGTGTGTGAAGTTAGTGAGCCAAATGGAGTTGTTCTCCCACAAGAACCACTCGGCTGATCCTTCTTCAATATGCCCTTCACCAACATGCAGTGTTTCCTTGATTGAATTAGCTCTCACACCAATATTTGCGTCTAGAGCCTTTGCATTGAGGGCTATCTGAAAACGGCTGTGGCGCTGAAGTTGCCTGTGAATGTGGAGTTGGTGGCATGTGAAACCCGCATGTGGAGCATTCGTTTGTGTGGGATGCTGACCAAGCTTCATTTCAGTCCTAGGCACACAAAGACCACTAAACATAGAGTGTGAAAACTGAGTTTCCTTGAGAGCTGCTTGGAAGCCTGATGGTGTGTGAAGTTAGTGAGCCAAATGGAGTTGTTCTCCCACAAGAGCCACTCGGCTGATCCTTCTTCAATATGCCCTTCACCAACATGCAGTGTTTCCTTGATTGAATTAGCTCTCACACCAATATTTGCGTCTAGAGCCTTTGCATTGAGGGCTATCTGAAAACGGCTGTGGCGCTGAAGTTGCCTGTGAATGTGGAGTTGGTGGCATGTGAAACCCGCATGTGGAGCATTCGTTTGTGTGGGATGCTGACCAAGCTTCATTTCAGTCCTAGGCACACAAAGGGCACTAAGCATAGAGTGTGAAAACTGAGTTTCCTTGAGAGCTGCTTGGAAGCCTGATGGTGTGTGAAGTTAGGGAGCCAAATGGAGTTGTTCTCCCACAAGAACCACTCGGCTGATCCTTCTTCAATATGCCCTTCACCAACATGCAGTGTTTCCTTGATTGAATTAGCTCTCACACCAATATTTGCGTCTAGAGCCTTTGCATTGTGGGCTATCTGAAAATGGCTGTGGCGCTGAAGTTGCCTGTGAATGTGGAGTTGGTGGCATGTGAAACCCGCATGTGGAGCATTCGTTTGTGTGGGATGCTCTACCAGGTTCATTCCTAGATAATGCACTCAAAGGGCACTAAGCATAGAGTGTGAAAACTGAGTTTCCTTGAGAGCTGCTTGGAAGCCTGATGGTGTGTGAAGTTAGGGAGCCAAATGGAGTTGTTCTCCCACAAGAACCACTCGGCTGATCCTTCTTCAATATGCCCTTGACCAACATGCAGTGTTTCCTTGATTGAATTAGCTCTCACACCAATATTTGCGTCTAGAGCCTTTGCATTGAGGGCTATCTGAAAACGGCTGTGGCGCTGAAGTTGCCTGTGAATGTGGAGTTGGTGGCATGTGAAACCCGCATGTGGAGCATTCGTTTGTGTGGGATGCTGACCAAGCTTCATTTCAGTCCTAGGCACACAAAGGGCATTAAGCATAGAGTGTGAAAACTGAGTTTCCTTGAGAGCTGCTTGGAAGCCTGATGGTGTGTGAAGTTAGTGAGCCAAATGGAGTTGTTCTCCCACAAGAACCACTCGGCTGATCCTTCTTCAATATGCCCTTCACCAACATGCAGTGTTTCCTTGATTGAATTAGCTCTCACACCAATATTTGCGTCTAGAGCCTTTGCATTGAGGGCTATCTGAAAACGGCTGTGGCGCTGAAGTTGCCTGTGAATGTGGAGTTGGTGGCATGTGAAACCCGCATGTGGAGCATTCGTTTGTGTGGGATGCTGACCAAGCTTCATTTCAGTCCTAGGCACACAAAGGGCATTAAGCATAGAGTGTGAAAACTGAGTTTCCTTGAGAGCTGCTTGGAAGCCTGATGGTGTGTGAAGTTAGTGAGCCAAATGGAGTTGTTCTCCACAAGAACCACTCGGCTATCCTTCTTCAATATGCCCTTCACCAACATGCAGTGTTTCCTTGATTGAATTAGCTCTCACACCAATATTTGCGTCTAGAGCCTTTGCTTTGAGGGCTATCTGAAAACGGCTGTGGCGCTGAAGTTGCCTGTGAATGTGGAGTTGGTGGCATGTGAAACCCGCATGTGGAGCATTCGTTTGTGTGGGATGCTCTACCAGGTTCATTCCTAGATAATGCACTCAAAGGGCACTAAGCATAGAGTGTGAAAACTGAGTTTCCTTGAGAGCTGCTTGGAAGCCTGATGGTGTGTGAAGTTAGTGAGCCAAATGGAGTTGTTCTCCCACAAGAACCACTCGGCTGATCCTTCTTCAATATGCCCTTCACCAACATGCAGTGTTTCCTTGATTGAATTAGCTCTCACACCAATATTTGCGTCTAGAGCCTTTGCATTGAGGGCTATCTGAAAACGGCTGTGGCGCTGAAGTTGCCTGTGAATGTGGAGTTGGTGGCGTGTGAAACCCGCATGTGGAGCATTCGTTTGTGTGGGATGCTGACCAAGCTTCATTTCAGTCCTAGGCACACAAAGGGCATTAAGCATAGAGTGTGAAAACTGAGTTTCCTTGAGAGCTGCTTGGAAGCCTGATGGTGTGTGAAGTTAGTGAGCCAAATGGAGTTGTTCTCCCACAAGAACCACTCGGCTATCCTTCTTCAATATGCCCTTCACCAACATGCAGTGTTTCCTTGATTGAATTAGCTCTCACACCAATATTTGCGTCTAGAGCCTTTGCATTGAGGGCTATCTGAAAACGGCTGTGGCGCTGAAGTTGCCTGTGAATGTGGAGTTGGTGGCATGTGAAACCCGCATGTGGAGCATTCGTTTGTGTGGGATGCTCTACCAGGTTCATTCCTAGATAATACACTCAAAGGGCACTAAGCATAGAGTGTGAAAACTGAGTTTCCTTGAGAGCTGCTTGGAAGCCTGATGGTGTGTGAAGTTAGTGAGCCAAATGGAGTTGTTCTCCCACAAGAACCACTCGGCTGATCCTTCTTCAATATGCCCTTCACCAACATGCAGTGTTTCCTTGATTGAATTAGCTCTCACACCAATATTTGCGTCTAGAGCCTTTGCATTGAGGGCTATCTGAAAACGGCTGTGGCGCTGAAGTTGCCTGTGAATGTGGAGTTGGTGGCATGTGAAACCCGCATGTGGAGCATTCGTTTGTGTGGGATGCTGACCAAGCTTCATTTCAGTCCTAGGCACACAAAGGGCATTAAGCATAGAGTGTGAAAACTGAGTTTCCTTGAGAGCTGCTTGGAAGCCTGATGGTGTGTGAAGTTAGTGAGCCAAATGGAGTTGTTCTCCCACAAGAACCACTCGGCTATCCTTCTTCAATATGCCCTTCACCAACATGCAGTGTTTCCTTGATTGAATTAGCTCTCACACCAATATTTGCGTCTAGAGCCTTTGCTTTGTGGGCTATCTGAAAACGGCTGTGGCGCTGAAGTTGCCTGTGAATGTGGAGTTGGTGGCATGTGAAACCCGCATGTGGAGCATTCGTTTGTGTGGGATGCTCTACCAGGTTCATTCCTAGATAATACACTCAAAGGGCACTAAGCATAGAGTGTGAAAACTGAGTTTCCTTGAGAGCTGCTTGGAAGCCTGATGGTGTGTGAAGTTAGTGAGCCAAATGGAGTTGTTCTCCCACAAGAACCACTCGGCTGATCCTTCTTCAATATGCCCTTCACCAACATGCAGTGTTTCCTTGATTGAATTAGCTCTCACACCAATATTTGCGTCTAGAGCCTTTGCATTGAGGGCTATCTGAAAACGGCTGTGGCGCTGAAGTTGCCTGTGAATGTGGAGTTGGTGGCATGTGAAACCCGCATGTGGAGCATTCGTTTGTGTGGGATGCTGACCAAGCTTCATTTCAGTCCTAGGCACACAAAGGGCATTAAGCATAGAGTGTGAAAACTGAGTTTCCTTGAGAGCTGCTTGGAAGCCTGATGGTGTGTGAAGTTAGTGAGCCAAATGGAGTTGTTCTCCCACAAGAACCACTCGGCTGATCCTTCTTCAATATGCCCTTCACCAACATGCAGTGTTTCCTTGATTGAATTAGCTCTCACACCAATATTTGCGTCTAGAGCCTTTGCATTGAGGGCTATCTGAAAACGGCTGTGGCGCTGAAGTTGCCTGTGAATGTGGAGTTGGTGGCATGTGAAACCCGCATGTGGAGCATTCGTTTGTGTGGGATGCTGACCAAGCTTCATTTCAGTCCTAGGCACACAAAGGGCATTAAGCATAGAGTGTGAAAACTGAGTTTCCTTGAGAGCTGCTTGGAAGCCTGATGGTGTGTGAAGTTAGGGAGCCAAATGGAGTTGTTCTCCCACAAGAATCACTCGGCTATCCTTCTTCAATATGCCCTTCACCAACATGCAGTGTTTCCTTGATTGAATTAGCTCTCACACCAATATTTGCGTCTAGAGCCTTTGCTTTGATGGCTATCTGAAAACGGCTGTGGCGCTGAAGTTGCCTGTGAATGTGGAGTTGGTGGCATGTGAAACCCGCATGTGGAGCATTCGTTTGTGTGGGATGCTGACCAAGCTTCATTTCAGTCCTAGGCACACAAAGGGCACTAAGCATAGAGTGTGAAAACTGAGTTTCCTTGAGAGCTGCTTGGAAGCCTGATGGTGTGTGAAGTTAGTGAGCCAAATGGAGTTGTTCTCCCACAAGAACCACTCGGCTGATCCTTCTTCAATATGCCCTTCACCAACATGCAGTGTTTCCTTGATTGAATTAGCTCTCACACCAATATTTGCGTCTAGAGCCTTTGCATTGAGGGCTATCTGAAAACGGCTGTGGCGCTGAAGTTGCCTGTGAATGTGGAGTTGGTGGCATGTGAAACCCGCATGTGGAGCATTCGTTTGTGTGGGATGCTCTACCAGGTTCATTCCTAGATAATGCACTCAAAGGGCACTAAGCATAGAGTGTGAAAACTGAGTTTCCTTGAGAGCTGCTTGGAAGCCTGATGGTGTGTGAAGGTAGGGAGCCAAATGGAGTTGTTCTCCCACAAGAACCACTCGGTTGATCCTTCTTCAATATGCCCTTCACCAACATGCAGTGTTTCCTTGATTGAATTAGCTCTCACACCAATATTTGCGTCTAGAGCCTTTGCATTGAGGGCTATCTGAAAAAGGCTGTGGCGCTGAAGTTGCCTGTGAATGTGGAGTTGGTGGCATGTGAAACCCGCATGTGGAGCATTCGTTTGTGTGGGATGCTGACCAAGCTACATTTCAGTCCTAGGCACACAAAGGGCACTAAGCATAGAGTGTGAAAACTGAGTTTCCTTGAGAGCTGCTTGGAAGCCTGATGGTGTGTGAAGTTAGGGAGCCAAATGGAGTTGTTCTCCCACAAGAACCACTCGGCTGATCCTTCTTCAATATGCCCTTCACCAACATGCAGTGTTTCCTTGATTGAATTAGCTCTCACACCAATATTTGCGTCTAGAGCCTTTGCATTGAGGGCTATCTGAAAACGGCTGTGGCGCTGAAGTTGCCTGTGAATGTGGAGTTGGTGGCATGTGAAACCCGCATGTGGAGCATTCGTTTGTGTGGGATGCTGACCAAGCTTCATTTCAGTCCTAGGCACACAAAGGGCATTAAGCATAGAGTGTGAAAACTGAGTTTCCTTGAGAGCTGCTTGGAAGCCTGATGGTGTGTGAAGTTAGTGAGCCAAATGGAGTTGTTCTCCCACAAGAACCACTCGGCTGATCCTTCTTCAATATGCCCTTCACCAACATGCAGTGTTTCCTTGATTGAATTAGCTCTCACACCAATATTTGCGTCTAGAGCCTTTGCATTGAGGGCTATCTGAAAACGGCTGTGGCGCTGAAGTTGCCTGTGAATGTGGAGTTGGTGGCATGTGAAACCCGCATGTGGAGCATTCGTTTGTGTGGGATGCTGACCAAGCTTCATTTCAGTCCTAGGCACACAAAGGGCATTAAGCATAGAGTGTGAAAACTGAGTTTCCTTGAGAGCTGCTTGGAAGCCTGATGGTGTGTGAAGTTAGTGAGCCAAATGGAGTTGTTCTCCCACAAGAACCACTCGGCTGATCCTTCTTCAATATGCCCTTCACCAACATGCAGTGTTTCCTTGATTGAATTAGCTCTCACACCAATATTTGCGTCTAGAGCCTTTGCATTGAGGGCTATCTGAAAACGGCTGTGGCGCTGAAGTTGCCTGTGAATGTGGAGTTGGTGGCATGTGAAACCCGCATGTGGAGCATTCGTTTGTGTGGGATGCTGACCAAGCTTCATTTCAGTCCTAGGCACACAAAGGGCATTAAGCATAGAGTGTGAAAACTGAGTTTCCTTGAGAGCTGCTTGGAAGCCTGATGGTGTGTGAAGTTAGTGAGCCAAATGGAGTTGTTCTCCCACAAGAACCACTCGGCTATCCTTCTTCAATATGCCCTTCACCAACATGCAGTGTTTCCTTGATTGAATTAGCTCTCACACCAATATTTGCGTCTAGAGCCTTTGCATTGAGGGCTATCTGAAAACGGCTGTGGCGCTGAAGTTGCCTGTGAATGTGGAGTTGGTGGCATGTGAAACCCGCATGTGGAGCATTCGTTTGTGTGGGATGCTCTACCAGGTTCATTCCTAGATAATGCACTCAAAGGGCACTAAGCATAGAGTGTGAAAACTGAGTTTCCTTGAGAGCTGCTTGGAAGCCTGATGGTGTGTGAAGGTAGGGAGCCAAATGGAGTTGTTCTCCCACAAGAACCACTCGGCTGATCCTTCTTCAATATGCCCTTCACCAACATGCAGTGTTTCCTTGATTGAATTAGCTCTCACACCAATATTTGCGTCTAGAGCCTTTGCATTGAGGGCTATCTGAAAACGGCTGTGGCGCTGAAGTTGCCTGTGAATGTGGAGTTGGTGGCATGTGAAACCCGCATGTGGAGCATTCGTTTGTGTGGGATGCTGACCAAGCTACATTTCAGTCCTAGGCACACAAAGGGCACTAAGCATAGAGTGTGAAAACTGAGTTTCCTTGAGAGCTGCTTGGAAGCCTGATGGTGTGTGAAGTTAGGGAGCCAAATGGAGTTGTTCTCCCACAAGAACCACTCGGCTGATCCTTCTTCAATATGCCCTTCACCAACATGAAGTGTTTCCTTGATTGAATTAGATCTCACACCAATATTTGCGTCTAGAGCCTTTGCATTGAGGGCTATCTGAAAACGGCTGTGGCGCTGAAGTTGCCTGTGAATGTGGAGTTGGTGGCATGTGAAAACCGCATGTGGAGCATTCGTTTGTGTGGGATGCTCTACCAGGTTCATTCCTAGATAATGCACTCAAAGGGCACTAAGCATAGAGTGTGAAAACTGAGTTTCCTTGAGAGCTGCTTGGAAGCCTGATGGTGTGTGAAGTTAGTGAGCCAAATGGAGTTGTTCTCCCACAAGAACCACTCGGCTGATCCTTCTTCAATATGCACTTCACCAACATGCAGTGTTTCCTTGATTGAATTAGCTCTCACACCAATATTTGCGTCTAGAGCCTTTGCATTGAGGGCTATCTGAAAACGGCTGTGGCGCTGAAGTTCCCTTGAATGTGGAGTTGGTGGCAAGTGCAACCCGCATGTGGAGCATTCGTTTGTGTGGGATGCTCTACCAGGTTCTTTTCAGTCATAGCCATACAAAGGGCATTAAGCATAGAGTGTGAAAACTGAGTTTCCTTGAGAGCTGCTTGGAAGCCTGATGGTGTGTGAAGTTAGTGAGCCAAATGGAGTTGTTCTCCCACAAGAACCACTCGGCTGATCCTTCTTCAATATGCCCTTCACCAACATGCAGTGTTTCCTTGATTGAATTAGCTCTCACACCAATATTTGCGTCTAGAGCCTTTGCATTGAGGGCTATCTGAAAACGGCTGTGGCGCTGAAGTTGCCTGTGAATGTGGAGTTGGTGGCATGTGAAACCCGCATGTGGAGCATTCGTTTGTGTGGGATGCTGACCAAGCTTCATTTCAGTCCTAGGCACACAAAGGGCATTAATCATAGAGTGTGAAAACTGAGTTTCCTTGAGAGCTGCTTGGAAGCCTGATGGTGTGTGAAGTTAGTGAGCCAAATGGAGTTGTTCTCCCACAAGAACCACTCGGCTGATCCTTCTTCAATATGCCCTTCACCAACATGCAGTGTTTCCTTGATTGAATTAGCTCTCACACCAATATTTGCGTCTAGAGCCTTTGCATTGAGGGCTATCTGAAAACGGCTGTGGCGCTGAAGTTGCCTGTGAATGTGGAGTTGGTGGCATGTGAAACCCGCATGTGGAGCATTCGTTTGTGTGGGATGCTGACCAAGCTTCATTTCAGTCCTAGGCACACAAAGGGCACTAAGCATAGAGTGTGAAAACTGAGTTTCCTTGAGAGCTGCTTGGAAGCCTGATGGTGTGTGAAGTTAGTGAGCCAAATGGAGTTGTTCTCCCACAAGAACCACTCGGCTGATCCTTCTTCAATATGCCCTTCACCCACATGCAGTGTTTCCTTGATTGAATTAGCTCTCACACCAATATTTGCGTCTAGAGCCTTTGCATTGAGGGCTATCTGAAAACGGCTGTGGCGCTGAAGTTGCCTGTGAATGTGGAGTTGGTGGCATGTGAAACCCGCATGTGGAGCATTCGTTTGTGTGGGATGCTGACCAAGCTTCATTTCAGTCCTAGGCACACAAAGGGCATTAAGCATAGAGTGTGAAAACTGAGTTTCCTTGAGAGCTGCTTGGAAGCCTGATGGTGTGTGAAGTTAGTGAGCCAAATGGAGTTGTTCTCCCACAAGAACCACTCGGCTGATCCTTCTTCAATATGCCCTTCACCAACATGCAGTGTTTCCTTGATTGAATTAGCTCTCACACCAATATTTGCGTCTAGAGCCTTTGCATTGAGGGCTATCTGAAAACGGCTGTGGCGCTGAAGTTGCCTGTGAATGTGGAGTTGGTGGCATGTGAAACCCGCATGTGGAGCATTCGTTTGTGTGGGATGCTGACCAAGCTTCATTTCAGTCCTAGGCACACAAAGGGCATTAAGCATAGAGTGTGAAAACTGAGTTTCCTTGAGAGCTGCTTGGAAGCCTGATGGTGTGTGAAGTTAGTGAGCCAAATGGAGTTGTTCTCCCACAAGAACCACTCGGCTATCCTTCTTCAATATGCCCTTCACCAACATGCAGTGTTTCCTTGATTGAATTAGCTCTCACACCAATATTTGCGTCTAGAGCCTTTGCTTTGAGGGCTATCTGAAAACGGCTGTGGCGCTGAAGTTGCCTGTGAAGGTGGAGTTGGTGGCATGTGAAACCCGCATGTGGAGCATTCGTTTGTGTGGGATGCTGACCAAGCTTCATTTCAGTCCTAGGCACACAAAGGGCACTAAGCATAGAGTGTGAAAACTGAGTTTCCTTGAGAGCTGCTTGGAAGCCTGATGGTGTGTGAAGTTAGTGAGCCAAATGGAGTTGTTCTCCCACAAGAACCACTCGACTGATCCTTCTTCAATATGCCCTTCACCAACATGCAGTGTTTCCTTGATTGAATTAGCTCTCACACCAATATTTGCGTCTAGAGCCTTTGCATTGAGGGCTATCTGAAAACGGCTGTGGCGCTGAAGTTGCCTGTGAATGTGGAGTTGGTGGCATGTGAAACCCGCATGTGGAGCATTCGTTTGTGTGGGATGCTCTACCAGGTTCATTCCTAGATAATGCACTCAAAGGGCACTAAGCATAGAGTGTGAAAACTGAGTTTCCTTGAGAGCTGCTTGGAAGCCTGATGGTGTGTGAAGGTAGGGAGCCAAATGGAGTTGTTCTCCCACAAGAACCACTCGGCTGATCCTTCTTCAATATGCCCTTCACCAACATGCAGTGTTTCCTTGATTGAATTAGCTCTCACACCAATATTTGCGTCTAGAGCCTTTGCATTGAGGGCTATCTGAAAACGGCTGTGGCGCTGAAGTTGCCTGTGAATGTGGAGTTGGTGGCATGTGAAACCCGCATGTGGAGCATTCGTTTGTGTGGGATGCTGACCAAGCTACATTTCAGTCCTAGGCACACAAAGGGCACTAAGCATAGAGTGTGAAAACTGAGTTTCCTTGAGAGCTGCTTGGAAGCCTGATGGTGTGTGAAGTTAGGGAGCCAAATGGAGTTGTTCTCCCACAAGAACCACTCGGCTGATCCTTCTTCAATATGCCCTTCACCAACATGCAGTGTTTCCTTGATTGAATTAGATCTCACACCAATATTTGCGTCTAGAGCCTTTGCATTGAGGGCTATCTGAAAACGGCTGTGGCGCTGAAGTTGCCTGTGAATGTGGAGTTGGTGGCATGTGAAAACCGCATGTGGAGCATTCGTTTGTGTGGGATGCTCTACCAGGTTCATTCCTAGATAATGCACTCAAAGGGCACTAAGCATAGAGTGTGAAAACTGAGTTTCCTTGAGAGCTGCTTGGAAGCCTGATGGTGTGTGAAGTTAGTGAGCCAAATGGAGTTGTTCTCCCACAAGAACCACTCGGCTGATCCTTCTTCAATATGCCCTTCACCAACATGCAGTGTTTCCTTGATTGAATTAGCTCTCACACCAATATTTGCGTCTAGAGCCTTTGCATTGAGGGCTATCTGAAAACGGCTGTGGCGCTGAAGTTCCCTTGAATGTGGAGTTGGTGGCAAGTGAAACCCGCATGTGGAGCATTCGTTTGTGTGGGATGCTGACCAGGTTCATTCCTAGATAATGCACTCAAAGGGCACTAAGCATAGAGTGTGAAAACTGAGTTTCCTTGAGAGCTGCTTGGAAGCCTGATGGTGTGTGAAGTTAGTGAGCCAAATGGAGTTGTTCTCCCACAAGAACCACTCGGCTGATCCTTCTTCAATATGCCCTTCACCAACATGCAGTGTTTCCTTGATTGAATTAGCTCTCACACCAATATTTGCGTCTAGAGCCTTTGCATTGAGGGCTATCTGAAAACGGCTGTGGCGCTGAAGTTGCCTGTGAATGTGGAGTTGGTGGCATGTGAAACCCGCATGTGGAGCATTCGTTTGTGTGGGATGCTGACCAAGCTTCATTTCAGTCCTAGGCACACAAAGGGCACTAAGCATAGAGTGTGAAAACTGAGTTTCCTTGAGAGCTGCTTGGAAGCCTGATGGTGTGTGAAGGTAGGGAGCCAAATGGAGTTGTTCTCCCACAAGAACCACTCGGCTGATCCTTCTTCAATATGCCCTTCACCAACATGCAGTGTTTCCTTGATTGAATTAGCTCTCACACCAATATTTGCGTCTAGAGCCTTTGCATTGAGGGCTATCTGAAAACGGCTGTGGCGCTGAAGTTGCCTGTGAATGTGGAGTTGGTGGCATGTGAAACCCGCATGTGGAGCATTCGTTTGTGTGGGATGCTGACCAAGCTTCATTTCAGTCCTAGGCACACAAAGGGCATTAAGCATAGAGTGTGAAAACTGAGTTTCCTTGAGAGCTGCTTGGAAGCCTGATGGTGTGTGAAGTTAGTGAGCCAAATGGAGTTGTTCTCCCACAAGAACCACTCGGCTGATCCTTCTTCAATATGCCCTTCACCAACATGCAGTGTTTCCTTGATTGAATTAGCTCTCACACCAATATTTGCGTCTAGAGCCTTTGCATTGAGGGCTATCTGAAAACGGCTGTGGCGCTGAAGTTGCCTGTGAATGTGGAGTTGGTGGCATGTGAAACCCGCATGTGGAGCATTCGTTTGTGTGGGATGCTGACCAAGCTTCATTTCAGTCCTAGGCACACAAAGGGCACTAAGCATAGAGTGTGAAAACTGAGTTTCCTTGAGAGCTGCTTGGAAGCCTGATGGTGTGTGAAGGTAGGGAGCCAAATGGAGTTGTTCTCCCACAAGAACCACTCGACTGATCCTTCTTCAATATGCCCTTCACCAACATGCAGTGTTTCCTTGATTGAATTAGCTCTCACACCAATATTTGCGTCTAGAGCCTTTGCATTGAGGGCTATCTGAAAACGGCTGTGGCGCTGAAGTTGCCTGTGAATGTGGAGTTGGTGGCATGTGAAACCCGCATGTGGAGCATTCGTTTGTGTGGGATGCTCTACCAGGTTCATTCCTAGATAATGCACTCAAAGGGCACTAAGCATAGAGTGTGAAAACTGAGTTTCCTTGAGAGCTGCTTGGAAGCCTGATGGTGTGTGAAGGTAGGGAGCCAAATGGAGTTGTTCTCCCACAAGAACCACTCGGCTGATCCTTCTTCAATATGCCCTTCACCAACATGCAGTGTTTCCTTGATTGAATTAGCTCTCACACCAATATTTGCGTCTAGAGCCTTTGCATTGAGGGCTATCTGAAAACGGCTGTGGCGCTGAAGTTGCCTGTGAATGTGGAGTTGGTGGCATGTGAAACCCGCATGTGGAGCATTCGTTTGTGTGGGATGCTGACCAAGCTACATTTCAGTCCTAGGCACACAAAGGGCACTAAGCATAGAGTGTGAAAACTGAGTTTCCTTGAGAGCTGCTTGGAAGCCTGATGGTGTGTGAAGTTAGGGAGCCAAATGGAGTTGTTCTCCCACAAGAACCACTCGGCTGATCCTTCTTCAATATGCCCTTCACCAACATGCAGTGTTTCCTTGATTGAATTAGATCTCACACCAATATTTGCGTCTAGAGCCTTTGCATTGAGGGCTATCTGAAAACGGCTGTGGCGCTGAAGTTGCCTGTGAATGTGGAGTTGGTGGCATGTGAAACCCGCATGTGGAGCATTCGTTTGTGTGGGATGCTCTACCAGGTTCATTCCTAGATAATGCACTCAAAGGGCACTAAGCATAGAGTGTGAAAACTGAGTTTCCTTGAGAGCTGCTTGGAAGCCTGATGGTGTGTGAAGTTAGTGAGCCAAATGGAGTTGTTCTCCCACAAGAACCACTCGGCTGATCCTTCTTCAATATGCCCTTCACCAACATGCAGTGTTTCCTTGATTGAATTAGCTCTCACACCAATATTTGCGTCTAGAGCCTTTGCATTGAGGGCTATCTGCAAACGGCTGTGGCGCTGAAGTTGCCTGTGAATGTGGAGTTGGTGGCATGTGAAACCCGCATGTGGAGCATTCGTTTGTGTGGGATGCTGACCAAGCTTCATTTCAGTCCTAGGCACACAAAGGGCATTAAGCATTGAGTGTGAAAACTGAGTTTCCTTGAGAGCTGCTTGGAAGCCTGATGGTGTGTGAAGTTAGTGAGCCAAATGGAGTTGTTCTCCCACAAGAACCACTCGGTTGATCCTTCTTCAATATGCCCTTCACCAACATGCAGTGTTTCCTTGATTGAATTAGCTCTCACACCAATATTTGCATCTAGAGCCTTTGCATTGTGGGCTATCTGAAAATGGCTGTGGCGCTGAAGTTGCCTGTGAATGTGGAGTTGGTGGCATGTGAAACCCGCATGTGGAGCATTCGTTTGTGTGGGATGCTCTACCAGGTTCATTCCTAGATAATGCACTCAAAGGGCACTAAGCATAGAGTGTGAAAACTGAGTTTCCTTGAGAGCTGCTTGGAAGCCTGATGGTGTGTGAAGTTAGTGAGCCAAATGGAGTTGTTCTCCCACAAGAACCACTCGGCTGATCCTTCTTCAATATGCCCTTCACCAACATGCAGTGTTTCCTTGATTGAATTAGCTCTCACACCAATATTTGCGTCTAGAGCCTTTGCATTGAGGGCTATCTGAAAACGGCTGTGGCGCTGAAGTTGCCTGTGAATGTGGAGTTGGTGGCATGTGAAACCCGCATGTGGAGCATTCGTTTGTGTGGGATGCTCTACCAGGTTCATTCCTAGATAATGCACTCAAAGGGCACTAAGCATAGAGTGTGAAAACTGAGTTTCCTTGAGAGCTGCTTGGAAGCCTGATGGTGTGTGAAGTTAGTGAGCCAAATGGAGTTGTTCTCCCACAAGAACCACTCGGCTGATCCTTCTTCAATATGCACTTCACCAACATGCAGTGTTTCCTTGATTGAATTAGCTCTCACACCAATATTTGTGTCTAGAGCCTTTGCATTGTGGGCTATCTGAAAACGGCTGTGGCGCTGAAGTTGCCTGTGAATGTGGAGTTGGTGGCAAGTGAAACCCGCATGTGGAGCATTCGTTTGTGTGGGATGCTCTACCAGGTTCACTTCAGTCCTAGCCATACAAAGGGCACTAAGCATAGAGTGTGAAAACTGAGTTTCCTTGAGAGCTGCTTGGAAGCCTGATGGTGTGTGACGTTAGTGAGCCAAATGGAGTTGTTCTCCCACAAGAACCACTCGGCTGATCCTTCTTCAATATGCCCTTCACCAACATGCAGTGTTTCCTTGATTGAATTAGCTCTCACACCAATATTTGCGTCTAGAGCCTTTGCATTGAGGGCTATCTGAAAACGGCTGTGGCGCTGAAGTTGCCTGTGAATGTGGAGTTGGTGGCATGTGAAACCCGCATGTGGAGCATTCGTTTGTGTGGGATGCTCTACCAGGTTCATTCCTAGATAATGCACTCAAAGGGCACTAAACATAGAGTGTGAAAACTGAGTTTCCTTGAGAGCTGCTTGGAAGCCTGATGGTGTGTGAAGTTAGTGAGCCAAATGGAGTTGTTCTCCCACAAGAACCACTCGGCTGATCCTTCTTCAATATGCCCTTCACCAACATGCAGTGTTTCCTTGATTGAATTAGCTCTCACACCAATATTTGCGTCTAGAGCCTTTGCATTGAGGGCTATCTGAAAACGGCTGTGGCGCTGAAGTTGCCTGTGAATGTGGAGTTGGTGGCATGTGAAACCCGCATGTGGAGCATTCGTTTGTGTTGGATGCTGACCAAGCTACATTTCAGTCCTAGGCACACAAAGGGCATTAAGCATAGAGTGTGAAAACTGAGTTTCCTTGAGAGCTGCTTGGAAGCCTGATGGTGTGTGAAGTTAGTGAGCCAAATGGAGTTGTTCTCCCACAAGAACCACTCGGCTGATCCTTCTTCAATATGCCCTTCACCAACATGCAGTGTTTCCTTGATTGAATTAGCTCTCACACCAATATTTGCGTCTAGAGCCTTTGCATTGAGGGCTATCTGAAAACGGCTGTGGCGCTGAAGTTGCCTGTGAATGTGGAGTTGGTGGCATGTGAAACCCGCATGTGGAGCATTCGTTTGTGTGGGATGCTCTACCAGGTTCATTCCTAGATAATGCACTCAAAGGGCACTAAGCATAGAGTGTGAAAACTGAGTTTCCTTGAGAGCTGCTTGGAAGCCTGATGGTGTGTGAAGTTAGTGAGCCAAATGGAGTTGTTCTCCCACAAGAACCATTCGGCTGATCCTTCTTCAATATGCACTTCACCAACATGCAGTGTTTCCTTGATTGAATTAGCTCTCACACCAATATTTGCGTCTAGAGCCTTTGCATTGAGGGCTATCTGAAAACGGCTGTGGCGCTGAAGTTGCCTGTGAATGTGGAGTTGGTGGCAAGTGAAACCCGCATGTGGAGCATTCGTTTGTGTGGGATGCTGTACCAGGTTCATTTCAGTCCTAGCCATACAAAGGGCACTAAGCATAGAGTGTGAAAACTGAGTTTCCTTGAGAGCTGCTTGGAAGCCTGATGGTGTGTGAAGTTAGTGAGCCAAATGGAGTTGTTCTCCCACAAGAACCACTCGGCTGATCCTTCTTCAATATGCCCTTCACCAACATGCAGTGTTTCCTTGATTGAATTAGCTCTCACACCAATATTTGCGTCTAGAGCCTTTGCATTGAGGGCTATCTGAAAACGGCTGTGGCGCTGAAGTTGCCTGTGAATGTGGAGTTGGTGGCATGTGAAACCCGCATGTGGAGCATTCGTTTGTGTGGGATGCTCTACAGGTTCATTCCTGGATAATGCACTCAAAGGGCACTAAGCATAGAGTGTGAAAACTGAGTTTCCTTGAGAGCTGCTTGAAGCCTGATGGTGTGTGAAGTTAGTGAGCCAAATGGAGTTGTTCTCCACAAGAACCACTCGGTTGATCCTTCTTCAATATGCCCTTCACCAACATGCAGTGTTTCCTTGATTGAATTAGCTCTCACACCAATATTTGCATCTAGAGCCTTTGCATTGTGGGCTATCTGAAAATGGCTGTGGCGCTGAAGTTGCCTGTGAATGTGGAGTTGGTGGCATGTGAAACCCGCATGTGGAGCATTCGTTTGTGTGGGATGCTCCACCAGGTTCATTCCTAGATAATGCACTCAAAGGGCACTAAGCATAGAGTGTGAAAACTGAGTTTCCTTGAGAGCTGCTTGGAAGCCTGATGGTGTGTGAAGTTAGTGAGCCAAATGGAGTTGTTCTCCCACAAGAACCACTCGGTTGATCCTTCTTCAATATGCCCTTCACCAACATGCAGTGTTTCCTTGATTGAATTAGCTCTCACACCAATATTTGCGTCTAGAGCCTTTGCATTGAGGGCTATCTGAAAACGGCTGTGGCGCTGAAGTTGCCTGTGAATGTGGAGTTGGTGGCATGTGAAACCCGCATGTGGAGCATTCGTTTGTGTGGGATGCTGACCAAGCTACATTTCAGTCCTAGGCACACAAAGGCATTAAGCATAGAGTGTGAAAACTGAGTTTCCTTGAGAGCTGCTTGGAAGCCTGATGGTGTGTGAAGTTAGGGAGCCAAATGGAGTTGTTCTCCCACAAGAACCACTCGGCTGATCCTTCTTCAATATGCCCTTCACCAACATGCAGTGTTTCCTTGATTGAATTAGCTCTCACACCAATATTTGCGTCTAGAGCCTTTGCATTGAGGGCTATCTGAAAACGGCTGTGGCGCTGAAGTTGCCTGTGAATGTGGAGTTGGTGGCATGTGAAACCCGCATGTGGAGCATTCGTTTGTGTGGGATGCTCTACCAGGTTCATTCCTGGATAATGCACTCAAAGGGCACTAAGCATAGAGTGTGAAAACTGAGTTTCCTTGAGAGCTGCTTGGAAGCCTGATGGTGTGTGAAGTTAGTGAGCCCAAATGGAGTTGTTCTCCCACAAGAACCACTCGGTTGATCCTTCTTCAATATGCCCTTCACCAACATGCAGTGTTTCCTTGATTGAATTAGCTCTCACACCAATATTTGCATCTAGAGCCTTTGCATTGAGGGCTATCTGAAAATGGCTTGTGGCGCTGAAGTTGCCTGTGAATGTGGAGTTGGTGGCATGTGAAACCCGCATGTGGAGCATTCGTTTGTGTGGGATGCTCTACCAGGTTCATTCCTAGATAATGCACTCAAAGGGCACTAAGCATAGAGTGTGAAAACTGAGTTTCCTTGAGAGCTGCTTGGAAGCCTGATGGTGTGTGAAGTTAGTGAGCCAAATGGAGTTGTTCTCCCACAAGAACCACTCGGCTGATCCTTCTTCAATATGCCCTTCACCGAACATGCAGTGTTTCCTTGATTGAATTAGCTCTCACACCAATATTTGCGTCTAGAGCCTTTGCATTGAGGGCTATCTGAAAACGGCTGTGGCGCTGAAGTTGCCTGTGAATGTGGAGTTGGTGGCATGTGAAACCCGCATGTGGAGCATTCGTTTGTGTGGGATGCTCTACCAGGTTCATTCCTGGATAATGCACTCAAAGGGCACTAAACATAGAGTGTGAAAACTGAGTTTCCTTGAGAGCTGCTTGGAAGCCTGATGGTGTGTGAAGTTAGGGAGCCAAATGGAGTTGTTCTCCCACAAGAACCACTCGGTTGATCCTTCTTCAATATGCCCTTCACCAACATGCAGTGTTTCCTTGATTGAATTAGCTCTCACACCAATATTTGCGTCTAGAGCCTTTGCAATTGAGGGCTATCTGAAAACGGCTGTGGCGCTGAAGTTGCCTGTGAATGTGGAGTTGGTGGCATGTGAAACCCGCATGTGGAGCATTCGTTTGTGTGGGATGCTGACCAAGCTACATTTCAGTCCTAGGCACACAAAGGGCATTAAGCATAGAGTGTGAAAACTGAGTTTCCTTGAGAGCTGCTTGGAAGCCTGATGGTGTGTGAAGTTAGGGAGCCAAATGGAGTTGTTCTCCCACAAGAACCACTCGGCTGATCCTTCTTCAATATGCCCTTCACCAA
Source organism: Ochotona princeps (assembly GCF_030435755.1). Classification (NCBI taxonomy): domain Eukaryota; kingdom Metazoa; phylum Chordata; class Mammalia; order Lagomorpha; family Ochotonidae; genus Ochotona; species Ochotona princeps. The sequence continues at coordinate 4,359 of NW_026700016.1, read as the reverse complement.
CATGCAGTGTTTCCTTGATTGAATTAGCTCTCACACCAATATTTGCATCTAGAGCCTTTGCATTGTGGGCTATCTGAAAATGGCTGTGGCGCTGAAGTTGCCTGTGAATGTGGAGTTGGTGGCATGTGAAACCCGCATGTGGAGCATTCGTTTGTGTGGGATGCTCTACCAGGTTCATTCCTAGATAATGCACTCAAAGGGCACTAAGCATAGAGTGTGAAAACTGAGTTCCCTTGAGAGCTGCTTGGAAGCCTGATGGTGTGTGAAGTTAGGGAGCCAAATGGAGTTGTTCTCCCACAAGAACCACTCGGCTGATCCTTCTTCAATATGCCCTTCACCAACATGCAGTGTTTCCTTGATTGAATTAGCTCTCACACCAATATTTGCGGTCTAGAGCCTTTGCATTGAGGGCTATCTGAAAATGGCTGTGGGCGCTGAAGTTGCCTGTGAATGTGGAGTTGGTGGCATGTGAAACCCGCATGTGGAGCATTCGTTTGTGTGGGATGCTGACCAAGCTTCATTTCAGTCCTAGGCACACAAAGGGCATTAAGCATTGAGTGTGAAAACTGAGTTTCCTTGAGAGCTGCTTGGAAGCCTGATGGTGTGTGAAGTTAGGGAGCCAAATGGAGTTGTTCTCCCACAAGAACCACTCGCTGATCCTTCTTCAATATGCCCTTCACCAACATGCAGTGTTTCTTTGATTGAATTAGCTCTCACACCAATATTTGCATCTAGAGCCTTTGCATTGAGGGCTATCTGAAAACGGCTGTGGCGCTGAAGTTGCCTGTGAATGTGGAGTTGGTGGCATGTGAAACCCGCATGTGGAGCATTCGTTTGTGTGGGATGCTGACCAAGCTTCATTTCAGTCCTAGGCACACAAATGGCACTAAGCATAGAGTGTGAAAACTGAGTTTCCTTGAGAGCTGCTTGGAAGCCTGATGGTGTGTGAAGTTAGTGAGCCAAATGGAGTTGTTCTCCCACAAGAACCACTCGGCTGATCCTTCTTCAATATGCCCTTCACCAACATGCAGTGTTTCCTTGATTGAATTAGCTCTCACACCAATATTTGCGTCTAGAGCCTTTGCATTGAGGGCTATCTGAAAAACGGCTGTGGCGCTGAAGTTGCCTGTGAATGTGGAGTTGGTGGCATGTGAAACCCGCATGTGGAGCATTCGTTTGTGTGGGATGCTCTACCAGGTTCATTCCTAGATAATGCACTCAAAGGGCACTAAACATAGAGTGTGAAAACTGAGTTTCCTTGAGAGCTGCTTGGAAGCCTGATGGTGTGTGAAGTTAGTGAGCCAAATGGAGTTGTTCTCCCACAAGAACCACTCGGCTGATCCTTCTTCAATATGCCCTTCACCAACATGCAGTGTTTCCTTGATTGAATTAGCTCTCACACCAATATTTGCGTCTAGAGCCTTTGCATTGAGGGCTATCTGAAAACGGCTGTGGCGCTGAAGTTGCCTGTGAATGTGGAGTTGGTGGCATGTGAAACCCGCATGTGGAGCATTCGTTTGTGTGGGATGCTGACCAAGCTTCATTTCAGTCCTAGCCACACAAAGACCACTAAGCATAGAGTGTGAAAACTGAGTTTCCTTGAGAGCTGCTTGGAAGCCTGATGGTGTGTGAAGTTAGTGAGCCAAATGGAGTTGTTCTCCCACAAGAACCACTCGGCTGATCCTTCTTCAATATGCCCTTCACCAACATGCAGTGTTTCCTTGATTGAATTAGCTCTCACACCAATATTTGCGTCTAGAGCCTTTGCATTGAGGGCTATCTGAAAACGGCTGTGGCGCTGAAGTTGCCTGTGAATGTGGAGTTGGTGGCATGTGAAACCCCGCATGTGAGAGCATTCGTTTGTGTGGGATGCTCTACCAGGTTCATTCCTAGATAATGCACTCAAAGGGCACTAAGCATAGAGTGTGAAAACTGAGTTTCCTTGAGAGCTGCTTGGAAGCCTGATGGTGTGTGAAGTTAGTGAGCCAAATGGAGTTGTTCTCCCACCAGAACCACTCGGCTGATCCTTCTTCAATATGCCCTTCACCAACATGCAGTGTTTCCTTGATTGAATTAGCTCTCACACCAATATTTGTGTCTAGAGCCTTTGCATTGAGGGCTATCTGAAAACGGCTGTGGCGCTGAAGTTGCCTGTGAATGTGGAGTTGGTGGCAAGTGAAACCCGCATGTGGAGCATTCGTTTGTGTGGGATGCTCTACCAGGTTCACTTCAGTCCTAGCCATACAAAGGGCACTAAGCATAGAGTGTGAAAACTGAGTTTCCTTGAGAGCTGCTTGGAAGCCTGATGGTGTGTGACGTTAGTGAGCCAAATGGAGTTGTTCTCCCACAAGAACCACTCGGCTGATCCTTCTTCAATATGCCCTTCACCAACATGCAGTGTTTCCTTGATTGAATTAGCTCTCACACCAATATTTGCGTCTAGAGCCTTTGCATTGAGGGCTATCTGAAAACGGCTGTGGCGCTGAAGTTGCCTGTGAATGTGGAGTTGGTGGCATGTGAAACCCGCATGTGGAGCATTCGTTTGTGTGGGATGCTCTACCAGGTTCATTCCTAGATAATGCACTCAAAGGGCACTAAACATAGAGTGTGAAAACTGAGTTTCCTTGAGAGCTGCTTGGAAGCCTGATGGTGTGTGAAGTTAGTGAGCCAAATGGAGTTGTTCTCCCACAAGAACCACTCGGCTGATCCTTCTTCAATATGCCCTTCACCAACATGCAGTGTTTCCTGATTGAATTAGCTCTCACACCAATATTTGCGTCTAGAGCCTTTGCATTGAGGGCTATCTGAAAACGGCTGTGGCGCTGAAGTTGCCTGTGAATGTGGAGTTGGTGGCATGTGAAACCCGCATGTGGAGCATTCGTTTGTGTGGGATGCTGACCAAGCTACATTTCAGTCCTAGGCACACAAAGGGCATTAAGCATAGAGTGTGAAAACTGAGTTTCCTTGAGAGCTGCTTGGAAGGCCTGATGGTGTGTGAAGTTAGTGAGCCAAATGGAGTTGTTCTCCCACAAGAACCACTCGGCTGATCCTTCTTCAATATGCCCTTCACCAACATGCAGTGTTTCCTTGATTGAATTAGCTCTCACACCAATATTTGCGTCTAGAGCCTTTGCATTGAGGGCTATCTGAAAACGGCTGTGGCGCTGAAGTTGCCTGTGAATGTGGAGTTGGTGGCATGTGAAACCCGCATGTGGAGCATTCGTTTGTGTGGGGATGCTCTACCAGGTTCATTCCTAGATAATGCACTCAAAGGGCACTAAGCATAAGAGTGTGAAAACTGAGTTTCCTTGAGAGCTGCTTGGAAGCCTGATGGTGTGTGAAAGTTAGTGAGCCAAATGGAGTTGTTCTCCCACAAGAACCACTCGGCTGATCCTTCTTCAATATGCACTTCACCAACATGCAGTGTTTCCTTGATTGAATTAGCTCTCAACACACCATATTGCCGTCTAGAGCCTTTGCATTGAGGGCTATCTGAAAACGGCTGTGGCGCTGAAGTTGCCTGTGAATGTGGGAGTTGGTGGCAAGTGAAACCCGCATGTGGAGCATTCGTTTGTGTGGGATGCTGTACCAGGTTCATTTCAGTCCTAGCCATACAAAGGGCACTAAGCATAGAGTGTGAAAACTGAGTTTCCTTGAGAGCTGCTTGGAAGCCTGATGGTGTGTGAAGTTAGTGAGCCAAATGGAGTTGTTCTCCCACAAGAACCACTCGGCTGATCCTTCTTCAATATGCCCTTCACCAACATGCAGTGTTTCCTTGATTGAATTAGCTCTCACACCAATATTTGCGTCTAGAGCCTTTGCATTGAGGGCTATCTGAAAACGGCTGTGCGCTGAAGTTTGCCTGTGAATGTGGAGTTGCTGGCATGTGAAAACCCGCATGTGGAGCATTCGTTTGTGTGGGATGCTCTACCAGGTTCATTCCTGGATAATGCACTCAAAGGGCACTAAGCATAGAGTGTGAAAACTGAGTTTCCTTGAGAGCTGCTTGGAAGCCTGATGGTGTGTGAAGTTAGTGAGCCAAATGGAGTTGTTCTCCACAAGAACCACTCGGTTGATCCTTCTTCAATATGCCCTTCACCAACATGCAGTGTTTCCTTGATTGAATTAGCTCTCACACCAATATTTGCATCTAGAGCCTTTGCATTGAGGGCTATCTGAAAATGGCTGTGGCGCTGAAGTTGCCTGTGAATGTGGAGTTGGTGGCATGTGAAACCCGCATGTGGAGCATTCGTTTGTGTGGGATGCTCTACCAGGTTCATTCCTGGATAATGCACTCAAAGGGCACTAAGCATAGAGTGTGAAAACTGAGTTTCCTTGAGAGCTGCTTGGAAGCCTGAA
>NW_026700015.1:0-38142 GCF_030435755.1 Ochotona princeps | reverse complement strand
TTTTTCACACTCTATGCTTAGTGCCCTTTGTATGGCTAGGACTGAAATGAACCTGGTAGAGCATCCCACACAAACGAACGCTCCACATGCGGGTTTCACATGCCACCAACTCCACATTCACAGGCAACTTCAGCGCCACAGCCGTTTTCAGATAGCCCTCAATGCAAAGGCTCTAGACGCAAATATTGGTGTGAGAGCTAATTCAATCAAGGAAACACTGCATGTTGGTGAAGGGCATATTGAAGAAGGATCAGCCGAGTGGTTCTTGTGGGAGAACAACTCCATTTGGCTCACTAACTTCACACACCATCAGGCTTCCAAGCAGCTCTCAAGGAAACTCAGTTTTCACACTCTATGCTTAGTGCCCTTTGAGTGCATTATCTAGGAATGAACCTGGTAGAGCATCCCACAGAAACGAATGCTCCACATGCGGGTTTCACATGCTACCAACTCCACATTCACAGGCAACTTCAGCGCCACAGCCGTTTTCAGATAGCCCTCAATGCAAAGGCTCTAGACGCAAATATTGGTGTGAGAGCTAATTCAATCAAGGAAACACTGCATGTTGGTGAAGGGCATATTGAAGAAGGATCAGCCGAGTGGTTCTTGTGGGAGAACAACTCCATTTGGCTCACTAACTTCACACACCATCAGGCTTCCAAGCAGCTCTCAAGGAAACTCAGTTTTCACACTCTATGCTTAGTGCCCTTTGAATGGCTAGGACTGAAATGAACCTGGTAGAGCATCCCACACAAACGAATGCTCCACATGCGGGTTTCACATGCCACCAACTCCACATTCACAGGCAACTTCAGCGCCACAGCCGTTTTCCGATAGCCCTCAATGCAAAGGCTCTAGACGCAAATATTGGTGTGAGAGCTAATTCAATCAAGGAAACACTGCATGTTGGTGAAGGGCATATTGAAGAAGAATCAGCCGAGTGGTTCTTGTGGGAGAACAACTCCATTTGGCTCACTAACTTCACACACCATCAGGCTTCCAAGCAGCTCTCAAGGAAACTCAGTTTTCATACTCCATGCTTAGTGCCCTTTGAGTGCATTATCTAGGAATGAACCTGGTAGAGCATCCCACACAACGAATGCTCCACATGCGGGTTTCACATGCCACCAACTCCACATTCACAGGCAACTTCAGCGCCACAGCCGTTTTCAGATAGCCCTCAATGCAAAGGCTCTAGACGCAAATATTGGTGTGAGAGCTAATTCAATCAAGGAAACACTGCATGTTGGTGAAGGGCATATTGAAGAAGGATCAGCCGAGTGGTTCTTGTGGGAGAACAACTCCATTTGGCTCACTAACTTCACACACCATCAGGCTTCCAAGCAGCTCTCAAGGAAACTCAGTTTTCACACTCTATGCTTAGTGCCCTTTGAGTGCATTATCTAGGAATGAACCTGGTAGAGCATCCCACACAAACGAATGCTCCACATGCGGGTTTCACATGCCACCAACTCCACATTCACAGGCAACTTCAGCGCCACAGCCGTTTTCAGATAGCCCTCAATGCAAAGGCTCTAGACGCAAATATTGGTGTGAGAGCTAATTCAATCAAGGAAACACTGCATGTTGGTGAAGGGCATATTGAAGAAGGATCAGCTGAGTGGTTCTTGTGGGAGAACAACTCCATTTGGCTCACTAACTTCACACACCATCAGGCTTCCAAGCAGCTCTCAAGGAAACTCAGTTTTCACACTCTATGCTTAGTGCCCTTTGAGTGCATTATCTAGGAATGAACCTGGTAGAGCATCCCACACAAACGAATGCTCCACATGCGGGTTTCACATGCCACCAACTCCACATTCACAGGCAACTTCAGCGCCACAGCCGTTTTCAGATAGCCCTCAATGCAAAGGCTCTAGACGCAAATATTGGTGTGAGAGCTAATTCAATCAAGGAAACACTGCATGTTGGTGAAGGGCATATTGAAGAAGGATCAGCCGAGTGGTTCTTGTGGGAGAACAACTCCATTTGGCTCACTAACTTCACACACCATCAGGCTTCCAAGCAGCTCTCAAGGAAACTCAGTTTTCACACTCTATGCTTAGTGCCCTTTGTATGGCTAGGGCTGAAATGAACCTGGTAGAGCATCCCACAGAAACGAATGCTCCACATGCGGGTTTCACATGCCACCAACTCCACATTCACAGGCAACTTCAGCGCCACAGCCGTTTTCAGATAGCCCTCAATGCAAAGGCTCTAGACGCAAATATTGGTGTGAGAGCTAATTCAATCAAGGAAACACTGCATGTTGGTGAAGGGCATATTGAAGAAGGATCAGCCGAGTGGTTCTTGTGGGAGAACAACTCCATTTGGCTCACTAACTTCACACACCATCAGGCTTCCAAGCAGCTCTCAAGGAAACTCAGTTTTCATACTCCATGCTTAGTGCCCTTTGAGTGCATTATCTTGGAATGAACCTGGTAGAGCATCCCACACAAACGAATGCTCCACATGCGGGTTTCACATGCCACCAACTCCACATTCACAGGCAACTTCAGCGCCACAGCCGTTTTCAGATAGCCCTCAATGCAAAGGCTCTAGACGCAAATATTGGTGTGAGAGCTAATTCAATCAAGGAAACACTGCATGTTGGTGAAGGGCATATTGAAGAAGGATCAGCCGAGTGGTTCTTGTGGGAGAACAACTCCATTTGGCTCACTAACTTCACACACCATCAGGCTTCCAAGCAGCTCTCAAGGAAACTCAGTTTTCACACTCTATGCTTAGTGCCCTTTGAGTGCATTATCTAGGAATGAACCTGGCAGAGCATCCCACAGAAACGAATGCTCCACATGCGGGTTTCACATGCCACCAACTCCACATTCACAGGCAACTTCAGCGCCACAGCCGTTTTCAGATAGCCCTCAATGCAAAGGCTCTAGACGCAAATATTGGTGTGAGAGCTAATTCAATCAAGGAAACACTGCATGTTGGTGAAGGGCATATTGAAGAAGGATCAGCCGAGTGGTTCTTGTGGGAGAACAACTCCATTTGGTTCACTAACTTCACACCATCAGGCTTCCAAGCAGCTCTAAAGGAAACTCAGTTTTCACACTCTATGCTTAGTGCCCTTTGTATGGCTAGGACTGAAATGAACCTGGTAGAGCATCCCACACAAACGAATGCTCCACATGCGGGTTTCACATGCCACCAACTCCACATTCACAGGCAACTTCAGCGCCACAGCCGTTTTCAGATAGCCCTCAATGCAAAGGCTCTAGACGCAAATATTGGTGTGAGAGCTAATTCAATCAAGGAAACACTGCATGTTGGTGAAGGGCATATTGAAGAAGGATCAGCCGAGTGGTTCTTGTGGGAGAACAACTCCATTTGGCTCACTAACTTCACACACCATCAGGCTTCCAAGCAGCTCTCAAGGAAACTCAGTTTTCACAGTCTATGCTTAGTGCCCTTTGAGTGCATTATCTAGGAATGAACCTGGTAGAGCATCCCACAGAAACGAATGCTCCACATGCGGGTTTCACATGCCACCAACTCCACATTCACAGGCAACTTCAGCGCCACAGCCGTTTTCAGATAGCCCTCAATGCAAAGGCTCTAGACGCAAATATTGGTGTGAGAGCTAATTCAATCAAGGAAACACTGCATGTTGGTGAAGGGCATATTGAAGAAGGATCAGCCGAGTGGTTCTTGTGGGAGAACAACTCCATTTGGCTCACTAACTTCACACACCATCAGGCTTCCAAGCAGCTCTCAAGGAAACTCAGTTTTCACACTCTATGCTTAGTGCCCTTTGAGTGCATTATCTAGGAATGAACCTGGTAGAGCATCCCACACAAACGAATGCTCCACATGCGGGTTTCACATGCCACCAACTCCACATTCACAGGCAACTTCAGCGCCACAGCCGTTTTCAGATAGCCCTCAATGCAAAGGCTCTAGACGCAAATATTGGTGTGAGAGCTAATTCAATGAAGGAAACACTGCATGTTGGTGAAGGGCATATTGAAGAAGGATCAGCCGAGTGGTTCTTGTGGGAGAACAACTCCATTTGGCTCACTAACTTCACACACCATCAGGCTTCCAAGCAGCTCTCAAGGAAACTCAGTTTTCACACTCTATGCTTAGTGCCCTTTGAGTGCATTATCTAGGAATGAACCTGGTAGAGCATCCCACACAAACGAATGCTCCACATGCGGGTTTCACATGCCACCAACTCCACATTCACAGGCAACTTCAGCGCCACAGCCGTTTTCAGATAGCCCTCAATGCAAAGGCTCTAGACGCAAATATTGGTGTGAGAGCTAATTCAATCAAGGAAACACTGCATGTTGGTGAAGGGCATATTGAAGAAGGATCAGCCGAGTGGTTCTTGTGGGAGAACAACTCCATTTGGCTCACTAACTTCACACACCATCAGGCTTCCAAGCAGCTCTCAAGGAAACTCAGTTTTCACACTCTATGCTTAGTGCCCTTTGTATGGCTAGGACTGAAATGAACCTGGTAGAGCATCCCACAGAAACGAATGCTCCACATGCGGGTTTCACATGCCACCAACTCCACATTCACAGGCAACTTCAGCGCCACAGCCGTTTTCAGATAGCCCTCAATGCAAAGGCTCTAGACGCAAATATTGGTGTGAGAGCTAATTCAATCAAGGAAACACTGCATGTTGGTGAAGGGCATATTGAAGAAGGATCAGCCGAGTGGTTCTTGTGGGAGAACAACTCAATTTGGCTCACTAACTTCACACACCATCAGGCTTCCAAGCAGCTCTCAAGGAAACTCAGTTTTCATACTCCATGCTTAGTGCCCTTTGAGTGCATTATCTTGGAATGAACCTGGTAGAGCATCCCACACAAACGAATGCTCCACATGCGGGTTTCACATGCCACCAACTCCACATTCACAGGCAACTTCAGCGCCACAGCTGTTTTCAGATAGCCCTCAATGCAAAGGCTCTAGACGCAAATATTGGTGTGAGAGCTAATTCAATCAAGGAAACACTGCATGTTGGTGAAGGGCATATTGAAGAAGGATCAGCCGAGTGGTTCTTGTGGGAGAACAACTCCATTTGGCTCACTAACTTCACACACCATCAGGCTTCCAAGCAGCTCTCAAGGAAACTCAGTTTTCACACTCTATGCTTAGTGCCCTTTGAGTGCATTATCTAGGAATGAACCTGGCAGAGCATCCCACAGAAACGAATGCTCCACATGCGGGTTTCACATGCCACCAACTCCACATTCACAGGCAACTTCAGCGCCACAGCCGTTTTCAGATAGCCCTCAATGCAAAGGCTCTAGACGCAAATATTGGTGTGAGAGCTAATTCAATCAAGGAAACACTGCATGTTGGTGAAGGGCATATTGAAGAAGGATCAGCCGAGTGGTTCTTGTGGGAGAACAACTCCATTTGGTTCACTAACTTCACACCATCAGGCTTCCAAGCAGCTCTAAAGGAAACTCAGTTTTCACACTCTATGCTTAGTGCCCTTTGTATGGCTAGGACTGAAATGAACCTGGTAGAGCATCCCACACAAACGAATGCTCCACATGCGGGTTTCACATGCCACCAACTCCACATTCACAGGCAACTTCAGCGCCACAGCCGTTTTCAGATAGCCCTCAATGCAAAGGCTCTAGACGCAAATATTGGTGTGAGAGCTAATTCAATCAAGGAAACACTGCATGTTGGTGAAGGGCATATTGAAGAAGGATCAGCCGAGTGGTTCTTGTGGGAGAACAACTCCATTTGGCTCACTAACTTCACACACCATCAGGCTTCCAAGCAGCTCTCAAGGAAACTCAGTTTTCACAGTCTATGCTTAGTGCCCTTTGAGTGCATTATCTAGGAATGAACCTGGTAGAGCATCCCACAGAAACGAATGCTCCACATGCGGGTTTCACATGCCACCAACTCCACATTCACAGGCAACTTCAGCGCCACAGCCGTTTTCAGATAGCCCTCAATGCAAAGGCTCTAGACGCAAATATTGGTGTGAGAGCTAATTCAATCAAGGAAACACTGCATGTTGGTGAAGGGCATATTGAAGAAGGATCAGCCGAGTGGTTCTTGTGGGAGAACAACTCCATTTGGCTCACTAACTTCACACACCATCAGGCTTCCAAGTAGCTCTCAAGGAAACTCAGTTTTCACACTCTATGCTTAGTGCCCTTTGTATGGCTAGGAGTGAAATGAACCTGGTAGAGCATCCCACACAAACGAATGCTCCACATGCGGGTTTCACATGCCACCAACTCCACATTCACAGGCAACTTCAGCGCCACAGCCGTTTTCAGATAGCCCTCAATGCAAAGGCTCTAGACGCAAATATTGGTGTGAGAGCTAATTCAATCAAGGAAACACTGCATGTTGGTGAAGGGCATATTGAAGAAGGATCAGCCGAGTGGTTCTTGTGGGAGAACAACTCCATTTGGCTCACTAACTTCACACACCATCAGGCTTCCAAGCAGCTCTCAAGGAAACTCAGTTTTCACACTCTATGCTTAGTGCCCTTTGAGTGCATTATCTAGGAATGAACCTGGTAGAGCATCCCACACAAACGAATGTTCCACATGCGGGTTTCACATGCCACCAACTCCACATTCACAGGCAACTTCAGCGCCACAGCCGTTTTCAGATAGCCCTCAATGCAAAGGCTCTAGACGCAAATATTGGTGTGAGAGCTAATTCAATCAAGGAAACACTGCATGTTGGTGAAGGGCATATTGAAGAAGGATCAGCCGAGTGGTTCTTGTGGGAGAACAACTCCATTTGGCTCACTAACTTCACACACCATCAGGCTTCCAAGCAGCTCTCAAGGAAACTCAGTTTTCACACTCTATGCTTAGTGCCCTTTGTATGGCTAGGACTGAAATGAACCTGGTAGAGCATCCCACACAAACGAATGCTCCACATGCGGGTTTCACATGCCACCAACTCCACATTCACAGGCAACTTCAGCGCCACAGCCGTTTTCAGATAGCCCTCAATGCAAAGGCTCTAGACGCAAATATTGGTGTGAGAGCTAATTCAATCAAGGAAACACTGCATGTTGGTGAAGGGCATATTGAAGAAGGATCAGCCGAGTGGTTCTTGTGGGAGAACAACTCCATTTGGCTCACTAACTTCACACACCATCAGGCTTCCAAGCAGCTCTCAAGGAAACTCAGTTTTCACACTCTATGCTTAGTGCCCTTTGAGTGCATTATCTAGGAATGAACCTGGTAGAGCATCCCACACAAACGAATGCTCCACATGCGGGTTTCACATGCCACCAACTCCACATTCACAGGCAACTTCAGCGCCACAGCCGTTTTCAGATAGCCCTCAATGCAAAGGCTCTAGACGCAAATATTGGTGTGAGAGCTAATTCAATCAAGGAAACACTGCATGTTGGTGAAGGGCATATTGAAGAAGGATCAGCCGAGTGGTTCTTGTGGGAGAACAACTCCATTTGGCTCACTAACTTCACACACCATCAGGCTTCCAAGCAACTCTCAAGGAAACTCAGTTTTCACACTCTATGCTTAGTGCCCTTTGTATGGCTAGAACTGAAATGAACCTGGTAGAGCATCCCACACAAACGAATGCTCCACATGCGGGTTTCACATGCCACCAACTCCACATTCACAGGCAACTTCAGCGCCACAGCCGTTTTCAAATAACCCTCAATGCAAAGGCTCTAGACGCAAATATTGGTGTGAGAGCTAATTCAATCAAGGAAACACTGCATGTTGGTGAAGGGCATATTGAAGAAGGATCAGCCGAGTGGTTCTTGTGGGAGAACAACTCCATTTGGCTCACTAACTTCACACACCATCAGGCTTCCAAGCAGCTCTCAAGGAAACTCAGTTTTCACACTCTTTGCTTAGTGCCCTTTGTATGGCTAGGACTGAAATGAACCTGGTAGAGCATCCCACACAAACGAATGCTCCACATGCGGGTTTCACATGCCACCAACTCCACATTCACAGGCAACTTCAGCGCCACAGCCGTTTTCCGATAGCCCTCAATGCAAAGGCTCTAGACGCAAATATTGGTGTGAGAGCTAATTCAATCAAGGAAACACTGCATGTTGGTGAAGGGCATATTGAAGAAGGATCAGCCGAGTGGTTCTTGTGGGAGAACAACTCCATTTGGCTCACTAACTTCACACACCATCAGGCTTCCAAGCAGCTCTCAAGGAAACTCAGTTTTCATACTCCATGCTTAGTGCCCTTTGAGTGCATTATCTAGGAATGAACCTGGTAGAGCATCCCACACAAACGAATGCTCCACATGCGGGTTTCACATGCCACCAACTCCACATTCACAGGCAACTTCAGCGCCACAGCCGTTTTCAGATAGCCCTCAATGCAAAGGCTCTAGACGCAAATATTGGTGTGAGAGCTAATTCAATCAAGGAAACACTGCATGTTGGTGAAGGGCATATTGAAGAAGGATCAGCCGAGTGGTTCTTGTGGGAGAACAACTCCATTTGGCTCACTAACTTCACACACCATCAGGCTTCCAAGCAGCTCTCAAGGAAACTCAGTTTTCACACTCTATGCTTAGTGCCCTTTGAGTGCATTATCTAGGAATGAACCTGGTAGAGCATCCCACACAAACGAATGCTCCACATGCGGGTTTCACATGCCACCAACTCCACATTCACAGGCAACTTCAGCGCCACAGCCGTTTTCAGATAGCCCTCAATGCAAAGGCTCTAGACGCAAATATTGGTGTGAGAGCTAATTCAATCAAGGAAACACTGCATGTTGGTGAAGGGCATATTCAAGAAGGATCAGCCGAGTGGTTCTTGTGGGAGAACAACTCCATTTGGCTCACTAACTTCACACACCATCAGGCTTCCAAGCAGCTCTCAAGGAAACTCAGTTTTCACACTCTATGCTTAGTGCCCTTTGAGTGCATTATCTAGGAATGAACCTGGTAGAGCATCCCACACAAACGAATGCTCCACATGCGGGTTTCACATGCCACCAACTCCACATTCACAGGCAACTTCAGCGCCACAGCCGTTTTCAGATAGCCCTCAATGCAAAGGCTCTAGACGCAAATATTGGTGTGAGAGCTAATTCAATCAAGGAAACACTGCATGTTGGTGAAGGGCATATTGAAGAAGGATCAGCCGAGTGGTTCTTGTGGGAGAACAACTCCATTTGGCTCACTAACTTCACACACCATCAGGCTTCCAAGCAGCTCTCAAGGAAACTCAGTTTTCATACTCCATGCTTAGTGCCCTTTGAGTGCATTATCTAGGAATGAACCTGGTAGAGCATCCCACACAAACGAATGCTCCACATGCGGGTTTCACATGCCACCAACTCCACATTCACAGGCAACTTCAGCGCCACAGCCGTTTTCAGATAGCCCTCAATGCAAAGGCTCTAGACGCAAATATTGGTGTGAGAGCTAATTCAATCAAGGAAACACTGCATGTTGGTGAAGGGCATATTGAAGAAGGATCAGCCGAGTGGTTCTTGTGGGAGAACAACTCCATTTGGCTCACTAACTTCACACACCATCAGGCTTCCAAGCAGCTCTCAAGGAAACTCAGTTTTCACACTCTATGCTTAGTGACCTTTGAGTGCATTATCTAGGAATGAACCTGGTAGAGCATCCCACACAAACGAATGCTCCACATGCGGGTTTCACATGCCACCAACTCCACATTCACAGGCAATTTCAGCGCCACAGCCGTTTTCAGATAGCCCTCAATGCAAAGGCTCTAGACGCAAATATTGGTGTGAGAGCTAATTCAATCAAGGAAACACTGCATGTTGGTGAAGGGCATATTGAAGAAGGATCAGCCGAGTGGTTCTTGTGGGAGAACAACTCCATTTGGCTCACTAACTTCACACACCATCAGGCTTCAAAGCAGCTCTCAAGGAAACTCAGTTTTCACACTCTATGCTTAGTGCCCTTTGAGTGCATTATCTAGGAATGAACCTGGTAGAGCATCCCACACAAACGAATGCTCCACATGCGGGTTTCACATGCCACCAACTCCACATTCACAGGCAACTTCAGCGCCACAGCCGTTTTCAGATAGCCCTCAATGCAAAGGCTCTAGACGCAAATATTGGTGTGAGAGCTAATTCAATCAAGGAAACACTGCATGTTGGTGAAGGGCATATTGAAGAAGGATCAGCCGAGTGGTTCTTGTGGGAGAACAACTCCATTTGGCTCACTAACTTCACACACCATCAGGCTTCCAAGCAGCTCTCAAGGAAACTCAGTTTTCACACTCTATGCTTAGTGCCCTCTATGGCTAGGACTGAAATGAACCTGGTAGAGCATCCCACACAAACGAATGCTCCACATGCAGGTTTCACATGCCACCAACTCCACATTCACAGGCAACTTCAGCGCCACAGCCGTTTTCAGATAGCCCTCAATGCAAAGGCTCTAGACGCAAATATTGGTGTGAGAGCTAATTCAATCAAGGAAACACTGCATGTTGGTGAAGGGCATATTGAAGAAGGATCAGCCGAGTGGTTCTTGTGGGAGAACAACTCCATTTGGCTCACTAACTTCACACACCATCAGGCTTCCAAGCAGCTCTCAAGGAAACTCAGTTTTCACACTCTATGCTTAGTGCCCTTTGAGTGCATTATCTAGGAATGAACCTGGTAGAGCATCCCACACAAACGAATGCTCCACATGCGGGTTTCACATGCCACCAACTCCACATTCACAGGCAACTTCAGCGCCACAGCCGTTTTCAGATAGCCCTCAATGCAAAGGCTCTAGACGCAAATATTGGTGTGAGAGCTAATTCAATCAAGGAAACACTGCATGTTGGTGAAGGGCATATTGAAGAAGGATCAGCCGAGTGGTTCTTGTGGGAGAACAACTCCATTTGGCTTACTAACTTCACACACCATCAGGCTTCCAAGCAGCTCTCAAGGAAACTCAGTTTTCACACTCTATGCTTAGTGCCCTTTGAGTGCATTATCTAGGAATGAACCTGGTAGAGCATCCCACACAAACGAATGCTCCACATGCAGGTTTCACATGCCACCAACTCCACATTCACAGGCAACTTCAGCGCCACAGCCGTTTTCAGATAGCCCTCAATGCAAAGGCTCTAGACGCAAATATTGGTGTGAGAGCTAATTCAATCAAGGAAACACTGCATGTTGGTGAAGGGCATATTGAAGAAGGATCAGCCGAGTGGTTCTTGTGGGAGAACAACTCCATTTGGCTCACTAACTTCACACACCATCAGGCTTTCAAGTAGCTCTCAAGGAAACTCAGTTTTCACACTCTATGCTTAGTGCCCTTTCATATGGCTAGGACTGAAATGAACCTGGTAGAGCATCCCACACAAACGAATGCTCCACATGCGGGTTTCACATGCCACCAACTCCACATTCACAGGCAACTTCAGCGCCACAGCCGTTTTCCGATAGCCCTCAATGCAAAGGCTCTAGACGCAAATATTGGTGTGAGAGCTAATTCAATCAAGGAAACACTGCATGTTGGTGAAGGGCATATTGAAGAAGGATCAGCCGAGTGGTTCTTGTGGGAGAACAACTCCATTTGGCTCACTAACTTCACACACCATCAGGCTTCCAAGCAGCTCTCAAGGAAACTCAGTTTTCACACTCTATGCTTAGTGCCCTTTGTATGGCTAGGACTGAAATGAACCTGGTAGAGCATCCCACACAAACGAATGCTCCACATGCGGGTTTCACATGCCACCAACTCCACATTCACAGGCAACTTCAGCGCCACAGCCGTTTTCAGATAGCCCTCAATGCAAAGGCTCTAGACGCAAATATTGGTGTGAGAGCTAATTCAATCAAGGAAACACTGCATGTTGGTGAAGGGCATATTGAAGAAGGATCAGCCGAGTGGTTCTTGTGGGAGAACAACTCCATTTGGCTCACTAACTTCACACACCATCAGGCTTCCAAGCAGCTCTCAAGGAAACTCAGTTTTCACACTCTATGCTTAGTGCCCTTTGAGTGCATTATCTAGGAATGAACCTGGTAGAGCATCCCACACAAACGAATGCTCCACATGCGGGTTTCACATGCCACCAACTCCACATTCACAGGCAACTTCAGCGCCACAGCCGTTTTCAGATAGCCCTCAATGCAAAGGCTCTAGACGCAAATATTGGTGTGAGAGCTAATTCAATCAAGGAAACACTGCATGTTGGTGAAGGGCATATTGAAGAAGGATCAGCCGAGTGGTTCTTGTGGGAGAACAACTCCATTTGGCTCACTAACTTCACACACCATCAGGCTTCCAAGCAGCTCTCAAGGAAACTCAGTTTTCACACTCTATGCTTAGTGCCCTCTATGGCTAGGACTGAAATGAACCTGGTAGAGCATCCCACACAAACGAATGCTCCACATGCAGGTTTCACATGCCACCAACTCCACATTCACAGGCAACTTCAGCGCCACAGCCGTTTTCAGATAGCCCTCAATGCAAAGGCTCTAGACGCAAATATTGGTGTGAGAGCTAATTCAATCAAGGAAACACTGCATGTTGGTGAAGGGCATATTGAAGAAGGATCAGCCGAGTGGTTCTTGTGGGAGAACAACTCCATTTGGCTCACTAACTTCACACACCATCAGGCTTCCAAGCAGCTCTCAAGGAAACTCAGTTTTCACACTCTATGCTTAGTGCCCTTTGAGTGCATTATCTAGGAATGAACCTGGTAGAGCATCCCACACAAACGAATGCTCCACATGCGGGTTTCACATGCCACCAACTCCACATTCACAGGCAACTTCAGCGCCACAGCCGTTTTCAGATAGCCCTCAATGCAAAGGCTCTAGACGCAAATATTGGTGTGAGAGCTAATTCAATCAAGGAAACACTGCATGTTGGTGAAGGGCATATTGAAGAAGGATCAGCCGAGTGGTTCTTGTGGGAGAACAACTCCATTTGGCTTACTAACTTCACACACCATCAGGCTTCCAAGCAGCTCTCAAGGAAACTCAGTTTTCACACTCTATGCTTAGTGCCCTTTGAGTGCATTATCTAGGAATGAACCTGGTAGAGCATCCCACACAAACGAATGCTCCACATGCAGGTTTCACATGCCACCAACTCCACATTCACAGGCAACTTCAGCGCCACAGCCGTTTTCAGATAGCCCTCAATGCAAAGGCTCTAGACGCAAATATTGGTGTGAGAGCTAATTCAATCAAGGAAACACTGCATGTTGGTGAAGGGCATATTGAAGAAGGATCAGCCGAGTGGTTCTTGTGGGAGAACAACTCCATTTGGCTCACTAACTTCACACACCATCAGGCTTTCAAGTAGCTCTCAAGGAAACTCAGTTTTCACACTCTATGCTTAGTGCCTTTCATATGGCTAGGACTGAAATGAACCTGGTAGAGCATCCCACACAAACGAATGCTCCACATGCGGGTTTCACATGCCACCAACTCCACATTCACAGGCAACTTCAGCGCCACAGCCGTTTTCAGATAGCCCTCAATGCAAAGGCTCTAGACGCAAATATTGGTGTGAGAGCTAATTCAATCAAGGAAACACTGCATGTTGGTGAAGGGCATATTGAAGAAGGATCAGCCGAGTGGTTCTTGTGGGAGAACAACTCCATTTGGCTCACTAACTTCACACACCATCAGGCTTCCAAGCAGCTCTCAAGGAAACTCAGTTTTCACACTCTATGCTTAGTGCCCTTTGTATGGCTAGGACTGAAATGAACCTGGCTAGAGCATCCCACACAAACGAATGCTCCACATGCGGGTTTCACATGCCACCAACTCCACATTCACAGGCAACTTCAGCGCCACAGCCGTTTTCAGATAGCCCTCAATGCAAAGGCTCTAGACGCAAATATTGGTGTGAGAGCTAATTCAATCAAGGAAACACTGCATGTTGGTGAAGGGCATATTGAAGAAGGATCAGCCGAGTGGTTCTTGTGGGAGAACAACTCCATTTGGCTCACTAACTTCACACACCATCAGGCTTCCAAGCAGCTCTCAAGGAAACTCAGTTTTCACACTCTATGCTTAGTGCCCTTTGAGTGCATTATCTAGGAATGAACCTGGTAGAGCATCCCACACAAACGAATGCTCCACATGCGGGTTTCACATGCCACCAACTCCACATTCACAGGCAACTTCAGCGCCACAGCCGTTTTCAGATAGCCCTCAATGCAAAGGCTCTAGACGCAAATATTGGTGTGAGAGCTAATTCAATCAAGGAAACACTGCATGTTGGTGAAGGGCATATTGAAGAAGGATCAGCCGAGTGGTTCTTGTGGGAGAACAACTCCATTTGGCTCACTAACTTCACACACCATCAGGCTTCCAAGCAGCTCTCAAGGAAACTCAGTTTTCACACTCTATGCTTAGTGCCCTTTGTATGGCTAGGACTGAAATGAACCTGGTAGAGCATCCCACACAAACGAATGCTCCACATGCGGGTTTCACATGCCACCAACTCCACATTCACAGGCAACTTCAGCGCCACAGCCGTTTTCAGATAGCCCTCAATGCAAAGGCTCTAGACGCAAATATTGGTGTGAGAGCTAATTCAATCAAGGAAACACTGCATGTTGGTGAAGGGCATATTGAAGAAGGATCAGCCGAGTGGTTCTTGTGGGAGAACAACTCCATTTGGCTCACTAACTTCACACACCATCAGGCTTCCAAGCAGCTCTCAAGGAAACTCAGTTTTCACACTCTATGCTTAGTGCCCTTTGAGTGCATTATCTAGGAATGAACCTGGTAGAGCATCCCACACAAACGAATGCTCCACATGCGGGTTTCACATGCCACCAACTCCACATTCACAGGCAACTTCAGCGCCACAGCCGTTTTCAGATAGCCCTCAATGCAAAGGCTCTAGATGCAAATATTGGTGTGAGAGCTAATTCAATCAAGGAAACACTGCATGTTGGTGAAGGGCATATTGAAGAAGGATCAGCCGAGTGGTTCTTGTGGGAGAACAACTCCATTTGGCTCACTAACTTCACACACCATCAGGCTTCCAAGCAGCTCTCAAGGAAACTCAGTTTTCACACTCTATGCTTAGTGCCCTTTGAGTGCATTATCTAGGAATGAACCTGGTAGAGCATCCCACACAAACGAATGTTCCACATGCGGATTTCACATGCCACCAACTCCACATTCACAGGCAACTTCAGCGCCACAGCCGTTTTCAGATAGCCCTCAATGCAAAGGCTCTAGACGCAAATATTGGTGTGAGAGCTATTCAATCAAGGAAACACTGCATGTTGGTGAAGGGCATATTGAAGAAGGATCAGCCGAGTGGTTCTTGTGGGAGAACAACTCCATTTGGCTCACTAACTTCACACACCATCAGGCTTCCAAGCAGGCTCTCAAGGAAACTCAGTTTTCACACTCTATGCTTAGTGCCCTTTGAGTGCATTATCTAGGAATGAACCTGGTAGAGCATCCCACACAAACGAATGCTTCACATGCGAGTTTCACATGCCACCAACTCCACATTCACAAGCAACTTCAGCGCCACAGCCGTTTTCAGATAGCCCTCAATGCAAAGGCTCTAGACGCAAATATTGGTGTGTGAGAGCTAATTCAATCAAGGAAACACTGCATGTTGGTGAAGGGCATATTGAAGAAGGATCAGCCGAGTGGTTCTTGTGGGAGAACAACTCCATTTGGCTCACTAACTTCACACACCATCAGGCTTCCAAGCAGCTCTCAAGGAAACTCAGTTTTCACACTCTATGCTTAGTGCCCTTTGAGTGCATTATCTAGGAATGAACCTGGTAGAGCATCCCACACAAACGAATGCTCCACATGCGGGTTTCACATGCCACCAACTCCACATTCACAGGCAACTTCAGCGCCACAGCCGTTTTCAAATAGCCCTCAATGCAAAGGCTCTAGACGCAAATATTGGTGTGAGAGCTAATTCAACCAAGGAAACACTGCATGTTGGTGAAGGGCATATTGCAGAAGGATCAGCCGAGTGGTTCTTGTGGGAGAACAACTCCATTTGGCTCACTAACTTCACACACCATCAGGCTTCCAAGCAGCTCTCAAGGAAACTCAGTTTTCACACTCTATGCTTAGTGCCCTTTGAGTGCATTATCTAGGAATGAACCTGGTAGAGCATCCCACACAAACGAATGTTCCACATGCGGATTTCACATGCCACCAACTCCACATTCACAGGCAACTTCAGCGCCACAGCCGTTTTCAGATAGCCCTCAATGCAAAGGCTCTAGACGCAAATATTGGTGTGAGAGCTAATTCAATCAAGGAAACACTGCATGTTGGTGAAGGGCATATTGAAGAAGGATCAGCCGAGTGGTTCTTGTGGGAGAACAACTCCATTTGGCTCACTAACTTCACACACCATCAGGCTTCCAAGCAGCTCTCAAGGAAACTCAGTTTTCACACTCTATGCTTAGTGCCCCTCTTGAGTGCATTATCTAGGAATGAACCTGGTAGAGCATCCCACACAAACGAATGCTTCACATGCGAGTTTCACATGCCACCAACTCCACATTCACAAGCAACTTCAGCGCCACAGCCGTTTTCAGATAGCCCTCAATGCAAAGGCTCTAGACGCAAATATTGGTGTGAGAGCTAGTTCAATCAAGGAAACACTGCATGTTGGTGAAGGGCATATTGAAGAAGGATCAGCCGAGTGGTTCTTGTGGGAGAACAACTCCATTTGGCTCACTAACTTCACACACCATCAGGCTTCCAAGCAGCTCTCAAGGAAACTCAGTTTTCACACTCTATGCTTAGTGCCCTTTGAGTGCATTATCTAGGAATGAACCTGGTAGAGCATCCCACACAAACGAATGCTCCACATGCGGGTTTCACATGCCACCAACTCCACATTCACAGGCAACTTCAGCGCCACAGCCGTTTTCAAATAGCCCTCAATGCAAAGGCTCTAGACGCAAATATTGGTGTGAGAGCTAATTCAACCAAGGAAACACTGCATGTTGGTGAAGGGCATATTGCAGAAGGATCAGCCGAGTGGTTCTTGTGGGAGAACAACTCCATTTGGCTCACTAACTTCACACACCATCAGGCTTCCAAGCAGCTCTCAAGAAAACTCAGTTTTCACACTCTATGCTTAGTGCCCTTTGTATGGCTAGGACTGAAATGAACCTGGTAGAGCATCCCACACAAACGAATGCTCCACATGCGGGTTTCACATGCCACCAACTCCACATTCACAGGCAACTTCAGCGCCACAGCCGTTTTCAGATAGCCCTCAATGCAAAGGCTCTAGACGCAAATATTGGTGTGAGAGCTAATTCAATGAAGGAAACACTGCATGTTGGTGAAGGGCATATTGAAGAAGGATCAGCCGAGTGGTTCTTGTGGGAGAACAACTCCACTTGGCTCACTAACTTCACACACCATCAGGCTTCCAAGCAGCTCTCAAGGAAACTCAGTTTTCACAGTCTATGCTTAGTGCCCTTTGAGTGCATTATCTAGGAATGAACCTGGTAGAGCATCCCACACAAACGAATGCTCCACATGCGGGTTTCACATGCCACCAACTCCACATTCACAGGCAACTTCAGCGCCACAGCCGTTTTCAGATAGCCCTCAATGCAAAGGCTCTAGACGCAAATATTGGTGTGAGAGCTAATTCAATCAAGGAAACAACTGCATGTTGGTGAAGGGCATATTGAAGAAGGATCAGCCGAGTGGTTCTTGTGGGAGAACAACTCCATTTGGCTCACTAACTTCACACACCATCAGGCTTCCAAGCAGCTCTCAAGGAAACTCAGTTTTCACACTCTATGCTTAGTGCCCTTTGAGTGCATTATCTAGGAATGAACCTGGTAGAGCATCCCACACAAACGAATGCTCCACATGCGGGTTTCACATGCCACCAACTCCACATTCACAGGCAACTTCAGCGCCACAGCCGTTTTCAGATAGCCCTCAATGCAAAGGCTCTAGACGCAAATATTGGTGTGAGAGCTAATTCAATCAAGGAAACACTGCATGTTGGTGAAGGGCATATTGAAGAAGGATCAGCCGAGTGGTTCTTGTGGGAGAACAACTCCATTTGGCTCACTAACTTCACACACCATCAGGCTTCCAAGCAGCTCTCAAGGAAACTCAGTTTTCACACTCTATGCTTAGTGCGTTTGAGTGCATTATCTAGGAATGAACCTGGTAGAGCATCCCACACAAACGAATGCTCCACATGCGGGTTTCACATGCCACCAACTCCACATTCACAGGCAACTTCAGCGCCACAGCCGTTTTTCAGATAGCCCTCAATGCAAAGGCTCTAGACGCAAATATTGGTGTGAGAGCTAATTCAATCAAGGAAACACTGCATGTTGGTGAAGGGCATATTGAAGAAGGATCAGCCGAGTGGTTCTTGTGGGAGAACAACTCCATTTGGCTCACTAACTTCACACACCATCAGGCTTCCAAGCAGCTCTCAAGGAAACTCAGTTTTCACACTCTATGCTTAGTGCCCTTTGAGTGCATTATCTAGGAATGAACCTGGTAGAGCATCCCACACAAACGAATGCTCCACATGCGGGTTTCACATGCCACCAACTCCACATTCACAGGCAACTTCAGCGCCACAGCCGTTTTCAAATAGCCCTCAATGCAAAGGCTCTAGACGCAAATATTGGTGTGAGAGCTAATTCAATCAAGGAAACACTGCATGTTGGTGAAGGGCATATTGAAGAAGGATCAGCCGAGTGGTTCTTGTGGGAGAACAACTCCATTTGGCTCACTAACTTCACACACCATCAGGCTTCCAAGCAGCTCTCAAGGAAACTCAGTTTTCACACTCCATGCTTAGTGCCCTTTGAGTGCATTATCTAGGAATGAACCTGGTAGAGCATCCCACACAAACGAATGCTCCACATGCGGGTTTCACATGCCACCAACTCCACATTCACAGGCAACTTCAGCGCCACAGCCATTTTCAGATAGCCCTCAATGCAAAGGCTCTAGACGCAAATATTGGTGTGAGAGCTAATTCAATCAAGGAAACACTGCATGTTGGTGAAGGGCATATTGAAGAAGGATCAGCCGAGTGGTTCTTGTGGGAGAACAACTCCATTTGGCTCACTAACTTCACACACCATCAGGCTTCCAAGCAGCTCTCAAGGAAACTCAGTTTTCACACTCCATGCTTAGTGCCCTTTGTATGGCTAGGAGACTGAAATGAACCTGGTAGAGCATCCCACACAAACGAATGCTCCACATGCGGGTTTCACATGCCACCAACTCCACATTCACAGGCAACTTCAGCGCCACAGCCGTTTTCAGATAGCCCTCAATGCAAAGGCTCTAGACGCAAATATTGGTGTGAGAGCTAATTCAATCAAGGAAACACTGCATGTTGGTGAAGGGCATATTGAAGAAGGATCAGCCGAGTGGTTCTTGTGGGAGAACAACTCCATTTGGCTCACTAACTTCACACACCATCAGGCTTCCAAGCAGCTCTCAAGGAAACTCAGTTTTCACACTCTATGCTTAGTGCCCTTTGAGTGCATTATCTAGGAATGAACCTGGTAGAGCATCCCACACAAACGAATGCTCCACATGCGGGTTTCACATGCCACCAACTCCACATTCACAGGCAACTTCAGCGCCACAGCCGTTTTCCGATAGCCCTCAATGCAAAGGCTCTAGACGCAAATATTGGTGTGAGAGCTAATTCAATCAAGGAAACACTGCATGTTGGTGAAGGGCATATTGCAGAAGGATCAGCCGAGTGGTTCTTGTGGGAGAACAACTCCATTTGGCTCACTAACTTCACACACCATCAGGCTTCCAAGCAGCTCTCAAGGAAACTCAGTTTTCACACTCTATGCTTAGTGCCCTTTGTATGGCTAGGACTGAAATGAACCTGGTAGAGCATCCCACACAAACGAATGCTCCACATGCGGGTTTCACATGCCACCAACTCCACATTCACAGGCAACTTCAGCGCCACAGCCGTTTTCAGATAGCCCTCAATGCAAAGGCTCTAGACGCAAATATTGGTGTGAGAGCTAATTCAATCAAGGAAACACTGCATGTTGGTGAAGGGCATATTGAAGA
Organism: Ochotona princeps; assembly: GCF_030435755.1. NCBI lineage: Eukaryota > Metazoa > Chordata > Mammalia > Lagomorpha > Ochotonidae > Ochotona > Ochotona princeps. The sequence continues at coordinate 18,118 of NW_026700015.1, read as the reverse complement.
AGGATCAGCCGAGTGGTTCTTGTGGGAGAACAACTCCATTTGGCTCACTAACTTCACACACCATCAGGCTTCCAAGCAGCTCTCAAGAAACTCAGTTTTCACACTCTATGCTTAGTGCCCTTTGAGTGCATTATCTAGGAATGAACCTGGTAGAGCATCCCACACAAACGAATGCTCCACATGCGGGTTTCACATGCCACCAACTCCACATTCACAGGCAATTTCAGCGCCACAGCCGTGTTCAAATAGCCCTCAATGCAAAGGCTCTAGACGCAAATATTGGTGTGAGAGCTAATTCAATCAAGGAAACACTGCATGTTGGTGAAGGGCATATTGAAGAAGGATCAGCCGAGTGGTTCTTGTGGGAGAACAACTCCATTTGGCTCACTAACTTCACACACCATCAGGCTTCCAAGCAGCTCTCAAGGAAACTCAGTTTTCACACTCTATGCTTAGTGCCCTTTAAGTGCATTATCTAGGAATGAACCTGGTAGAGCATCCCACACAAACGAATGCTCCACATGCGGGTTTCACATGCCACCAACTCCACATTCACAGGCAACTTCAGCGCCACAGCCGTTTTCAGATAGCCCTCAATGCAAAGGCTCTAGACGCAAATATTGGTGTGAGAGCTAATTCAATCAAGGAAACACTGCATGTTGGTGAAGGGCATATTGCAGAAGGATCAGCCGAGTGGTTCTTGTGGGAGAACAACTCCATTTGGCTCACTAACTTCACACACCATCAGGCTTCCAAGCAGCTCTCAAGGAAACTCAGTTTTCACACTCTATGCTTAGTGCCCTTTGAGTGCATTATCTAGGAATGAACCTGGTAGAGCATCCCACACAAACGAATGCTCCACATGCGGGTTTCACATGCCACCAACTCCACATTCACAGGCAACTTCAGCGCCACAGCCGTTTTCAAATAGCCCTCAATGCAAAGGCTCTAGACGCAAATATTGGTGTGAGAGCTAATTCAATCAAGGAAACACTGCATGTTGGTGAAGGGCATATTGAAGAAGGATCAGCCGAGTGGTTCTTGTGGGAGAACAACTCCATTTGGCTCACTAACTTCACACACCATCAGGCTTCCAAGCAGCTCTCAAGGAAACTCAGTTTTCACACTCTATGCTTAGTGCCTTTGTATGGCTAGGACTGAAATGAACCTGGTAGAGCATCCCACAGAAACGAATGCTCCACATGCGGGTTTCACATGGCACCACCTCCACATTCACAGGCAACTTCAGCGCCACAGCCGTTTTCAGATAGCCCTCAATGCAAAGGCTCTAGACGCAAATATTGGTGTGAGAGCTAATTCAATCAAGGAAACACTGCATGTTGGTGAAGGGCATATTGAAGAAGGATCAGCCGAGTGGTTCTTGTGGGAGAACAACTCCATTTGGCTCACTAACTTCACACACCATCAGGCTTCCAAGCAGCTCTCAAGGAAACTCAGTTTTCACACTCTATGCTTAGTGCCCTTTGAGTGCATTATCTAGGAATGAACCTGGTAGAGCATCCCACAGAAACGAATGCTCCACATGCGGGTTTCACATGCCACCAACTCCACATTCACAGGCAACTTCAGCGCCACAGCCGTTTTCAGATAGCCCTCAATGCAAAGGCTCTAGACGCAAATATTGGTGTGAGAGCTAATTCAATCAAGGAAACACTGCATGTTGGTGAAGGGCATATTGAAGAAGGATCAGCCGAGTGGTTCTTGTGGGAGAACAACTCCATTTGGCTCACTAACTTCACACACCATCAGGCTTCCAAGCAGCTCTCAAGGAAACTCTGTTTTCATACTCCATGCTTAGTGCCCTTTGAGTGCATTATCTAGGAATGAACCTGGTAGAGCATCCCACACAAACGAATGCTCCACATGCGGGTTTCACATGCCACCAACTCCACATTCACAGGCAACTTCAGCGCCACAGCCGTTTTCAGATAGCCCTCAATGCAAAGGCTCTAGACGCAAATATTGGTGTGAGAGCTAATTCAATCAAGGAAACACTGCGTGTTGGTGAAGGGCATATTGCAGAAGGATCAGCCGAGTGGTTCTTGTGGGAGAACAACTCCATTTGGCTCACTAACTTCACACACCATCAGGCTTCCAAGCAGCTCTCAAGGAAACTCAGTTTTCACACTCTATGCTTAGTGCCCTTTGAGTGCATTATCTAGGAATGAACCTGGTAGAGCATCCCACACAAACGAATGCTCCACATGCGGGTTTCACATGCCACCAACTCCACATTCACAGGCAACTTCAGCGCCACAGCCCTTTTCAAATAGCCCTCAATGCAAAGGCTCTAGACGCAAATATTGGTGTGAGAGCTAATTCAATCAAGGAAACACTGCATGTTGGTGAAGGGCATATTGAAGAAGGATCAGCCGAGTGGTTCTTGTGGGAGAACAACTCCATTTGGCTCACTAACTTCACACACCATCAGGCTTCCAAGCAGCTCTCAAGGAAACTCAGTTTTCACACTCTATGCTTAGTGCCCTTTAAGTGCATTATCTAGGAATGAACCTGGTAGAGCATCCCACACAAACGAATGCTCCACATGCGGGTTTCACATGCCACCAACTCCACATTCACAGGCAACTTCAGCGCCACAGCCGTTTTCAGATAGCCCTCAATGCAAAGGCTCTAGACGCAAATATTGGTGTGAGAGCTAATTCAATCAAGGAAACACTGCATGTTGGTGAAGGGCATATTGCAGAAGGATCAGCCGAGTGGTTCTTGTGGGAGAACAACTCCATTTGGCTCACTAACTTCACACACCATCAGGCTTCCAAGCAGCTCTCAAGGAAACTCAGTTTTCACACTCTATGTTTAGTGCCCTTTGAGTGCATTATCTAGGAATGAACCTGGTAGAGCATCCCACACAAACGAATGCTCCACATGCGGGTTTCACATGCCACCAACTCCACATTCACAGGCAACTTCAGCGCCACAGCCGTTTTCAAATAGCCCTCAATGCAAAGGCTCTAGACGCAAATATTGGTGTGAGAGCTAATTCAATCAAGGAAACACTGCATGTTGGTGAAGGGCATATTGAAGAAGGATCAGCCGAGTGGTTCTTGTGGGAGAACAACTCCATTTGGCTCACTAACTTCACACACCATCAGGCTTCCAAGCAGCTCTCAAGGAAACTCAGTTTTCACACTCTATGCTTAGTGCCCTTTGTATGGCTAGGACTGAAATGAACCTGGTAGAGCATCCCACAGAAACGAATGCTCCACATGCGGGTTTCACATGCCACCAACTCCACATTCACAGGCAACTTCAGCGCCACAGCCGTTTTCAGATAGCCCTCAATGCAAAGGCTCTAGACGCAAATATTGGTGTGAGAGCTAATTCAATCAAGGAAACACTGCATGTTGGTGAAGGGCATATTGAAGAAGGATCAGCCGAGTGGTTCTTGTGGGAGAACAACTCCATTTGGCTCACTAACTTCACACACCATCAGGCTTCCAAGCAGCTCTCAAGGAAACTCAGTTTTCACACTCTATGCTTAGTGCCCTTTGAGTGCATTATCTAGGAATGAACCTGGTAGAGCATCCCACACAAACGAATGCTCCACATGCGGGTTTCACATGCCACCAACTCCACATTCACAGGCAATTTCAGCGCCACAGCCGTGTTCAAATAGCCCTCAATGCAAAGGCTCTAGACGCAAATATTGGTGTGAGAGCTAATTCAATCAAGGAAACACTGCATGTTGGTGAAGGGCATATTGAAGAAGGATCAGCCGAGTGGTTCTTGTGGGAGAACAACTCCATTTGGCTCACTAACTTCACACACCATCAGGCTTCCAAGCAGCTCTCAAGGAAACTCAGTTTTCACACTCTATGCTTAGTGCCCTTTAAGTGCATTATCTAGGAATGAACCTGGTAGAGCATCCCACACAAACGAATGCTCCACATGCGGGTTTCACATGCCACCAACTCCACATTCACAGGCAACTTCAGCGCCACAGCCGTTTTCAGATAGCCCTCAATGCAAAGGCTCTAGACGCAAATATTGGTGTGAGAGCTAATTCAATCAAGGAAACACTGCATGTTGGTGAAGGGCATATTGCAGAAGGATCAGCCGAGTGGTTCTTGTGGGAGAACAACTCCATTTGGCTCACTAACTTCACACACCATCAGGCTTCCAAGCAGCTCTCAAGGAAACTCAGTTTTCACACTCTATGCTTAGTGCCCTTTGAGTGCATTATCTAGGAATGAACCTGGTAGAGCATCCCACACAAACGAATGCTCCACATGCGGGTTTCACATGCCACCAACTCCACATTCACAGGCAACTTCAGCGCCACAGCCGTTTTCAAATAGCCCTCAATGCAAAGGCTCTAGACGCAAATATTGGTGTGAGAGCTAATTCAATCAAGGAAACACTGCATGTTGGTGAAGGGCATATTGAAGAAGGATCAGCCGAGTGGTTCTTGTGGGAGAACAACTCCATTTGGCTCACTAACTTCACACACCATCAGGCCTCCAAGCAGCTCTCAAGGAAACTCAGTTTTCACACTCTATGCTTAGTGCCTTTGTATGGCTAGGACTGAAATGAACCTGGTAGAGCATCCCACAGAAACGAATGCTCCACATGCGGGTTTCACATGGCACCACCTCCACATTCACAGGCAACTTCAGCGCCACAGGCGTTTTCAGATAGCCCTCAATGCAAAGGCTCTAGACGCAAATATTGGTGTGAGAGCTAATTCAATCAAGGAAACACTGCATGTTGGTGAAGGGCATATTGAAGAAGGATCAGCCGAGTGGTTCTTGTGGGAGAACAACTCCATTTGGCTCACTAACTTCACACACCATCAGGCTTCCAAGCAGCTCTCAAGGAAACTCAGTTTTCACACTCTATGCTTAGTGCCCTTTGAGTGCATTATCTAGGAATGAACCTGGTAGAGCATCCCACAGAAACGAATGCTCCACATGCGGGTTTCACATGCCACCAACTCCACATTCACAGGCAACTTCAGCGCCACAGCCGTTTTCAGATAGCCCTCAATGCAAAGGCTCTAGACGCAAATATTGGTGTGAGAGCTAATTCAATCAAGGAAACACTGCATGTTGGTGAAGGGCATATTGAAGAAGGATCAGCCGAGTGGTTCTTGTGGGAGAACAACTCCATTTGGCTCACTAACTTCACACACCATCAGGCTTCCAAGCAGCTCTCAAGGAAACTCTGTTTTCATACTCCATGCTTAGTGCCCTTTGAGTGCATTATCTAGGAATGAACCTGGTAGAGCATCCCACACAAACGAATGCTCCACATGCGGGTTTCACATGCCACCAACTCCACATTCACAGGCAACTTCAGCGCCACAGCCCTTTTCAAATAGCCCTCAATGCAAAGGCTCTAGACGCAAATATTGGTGTGAGAGCTAATTCAATCAAGGAAACACTGCATGTTGGTGAAGGGCATATTGCAGAAGGATCAGCCGAGTGGTTCTTGTGGGAGAACAACTCCATTTGGCTCACTAACTTCACACACCATCAGGCTTCCAAGCAGCTCTCAAGGAAACTCAGTTTTCACACTCTATGCTTAGTGCCCTTTGAGTGCATTATCTAGGAATGAACCTGGTAGAGCATCCCACACAAACGAATGCTCCACATGCGGGTTTCACATGCCACCAACTCCACATTCACAGGCAACTTCAGCGCCACAGCCGTTTTCAGATAGCCCTCAATGCAAAGGCTCTAGACGCAAATATTGGTGTGAGAGCTAATTCAATCAAGGAAACACTGCGTGTTGGTGAAGGGCATATTGCAGAAGGATCAGCCGAGTGGTTCTTGTGGGAGAACAACTCCATTTGGCTCACTAACTTCACACACCATCAGGCTTCCAAGCAGCTCTCAAGGAAACTCAGTTTTCACACTCTATGCTTAGTGCCCTTTGAGTGCATTATCTAGGAATGAACCTGGTAGAGCATCCCACACAAACGAATGCTCCACATGCGGGTTTCACATGCCACCAACTCCACATTCACAGGCAACTTCAGCGCCACAGCCCTTTTCAGATAGCCCTCAATGCAAAGGCTCTAGACGCAAATATTGGTGTGAGAGCTAATTCAATCAAGGAAACACTGCATGTTGGTGAAGGGCATATTGAAGAAGGATCAGCCGAGTGGTTCTTGTGGGAGAACAACTCCATTTGGCTCACTAACTTCACACACCATCAGGCTTCCAAGCAGCTCTCAAGGAAACTCAGTTTTCACACTCTATGCTTAGTGCCCTTTAAGTGCATTATCTAGGAATGAACCTGGTAGAGCATCCCACACAAACGAATGCTCCACATGCGGGTTTCACATGCCACCAACTCCACATTCACAGGCAACTTCAGCGCCACAGCCGTTTTCAGATAGCCCTCAATGCAAAGGCTCTAGACGCAAATATTGGTGTGAGAGCTAATTCAATCAAGGAAACACTGCATGTTGGTGAAGGGCATATTGCAGAAGGATCAGCCGAGTGGTTCTTGTGGGAGAACAACTCCATTTGGCTCACTAACTTCACACACCATCAGGCTTCCAAGCAGCTCTCAAGGAAACTCAGTTTTCACACTCTATGTTTAGTGCCCTTTGAGTGCATTATCTAGGAATGAACCTGGTAGAGCATCCCACACAAACGAATGCTCCACATGCGGGTTTCACATGCCACCAACTCCACATTCACAGGCAACTTCAGCGCCACAGCCGTTTTCAAATAGCCCTCAATGCAAAGGCTCTAGACGCAAATATTGGTGTGAGAGCTAATTCAATCAAGGAAACACTGCATGTTGGTGAAGGGCATATTGAAGAAGGATCAGCCGAGTGGTTCTTGTGGGAGAACAACTCCATTTGGCTCACTAACTTCACACACCATCAGGCTTCCAAGCAGCTCTCAAGGAAACTCAGTTTTCACACTCTATGCTTAGTGCCCTTTGTATGGCTAGGACTGAAATGAACCTGGTAGAGCATCCCACACAAACGAATGCTCCACATGCGGGTTTCACATGCCACCAACTCCACATTCACAGGCAACTTCAGCGCCACAGCCGTTTTCAGATAGCCCTCAATGCAAAGGCTCTAGACGCAAATATTGGTGTGAGAGCTAATTCAATCAAGGAAACACTGCATGTTGGTGAAGGGCATATTGAAGAAGGATCAGCCGAGTGGTTCTTGTGGGAGAACAACTCCATTTGGCTCACTAACTTCACACACCATCAGGCTTCCAAGCAGCTCTCAAGGAAACTCAGTTTTCACACTCTATGCTTAGTGCCCTTTGTATGGCTAGGACTGAAATGAACCTGGTAGAGCATCCCACACAAACGAATGCTCCACATGCGGGTTTCACATTCCACCAACTCCACATTCACAGGCAACTTCAGCGCCACAGCCGTTTTCAGATAGCCCTCAATGCAAAGGCTCTAGACGCAAATATTGGTGTGAGAGCTAATTCAATCAAGGAAACACTTCATGTTGGTGAAGGGCATATTGAAGAAGGATCAGCCGAGTGGTTCTTGTGGGAGAACAACTCCATTTGGCTCACTAACTTCACACACCATCAGGCTTCCAAGCAGCTCTCAAGGAAACTCAGTTTTCACACTCTATGCTTAGTGCCGTTTGAGTGCATTATCTAGGAATGAACCTGGTAGAGCATCCCACACAAACGAATGCTCCACATGCGGGTTTCACGTTCCACCAACTCCACATTCACAGGCAACTTCAGCGCCACAGCCGTTTTCAGATAGCCCTCAATGCAAAGGCTCTAGACGCAAATATTGGTGTGAGAGCTAATTCAATCAAGGAAACACTGCATGTTGTTGAAGGGCATATTGAAGAAGGATCAGCCGAGTGGTTCTTGTGGGAGAACAACTCCATTTGGCTCACTAACTTCACACACCATCAGGCTTCCAAGCAGCTCTCAAGGAAACTCAGTTTTCACACTCTATGCTTAGTGCCCTTTGAGTGCATTATCTAGGAATGAACCTGGTAGAGCATCCCACACAAACGAATACTCCACATGCGGGTTTCACATGCCACCAACTCCACATTCACAGGCAACTTCAGCGCCACAGCCGTTTTCAGATAGCCCTCAATGCAAAGGCTCTAGACGCAAATATTGGTGTGAGAGCTAATTCAATCAAGGAAACACTGCATGTTGGTGAAGGGCATATTGAAGAAGGATCAGCCGAGTGGTTCTTGTGGGAGAACAACTCCATTTGGCTCACTAACTTCACACACCATCAGGCTTCCAAGCAGCTCTCAAGGAAACTCAGTTTTCACACTCTATGCTTAGTGCCCTTTGAGTGCATTATCTAGGAATGAACCTGGTAGAGCATCCCACACAAACGAATGCTTCACATGCGAGTTTCACATGCCACCAACTCCACATTCACAAGCAACTTCAGCGCCACAGCCATTTTCAGATAGCCCTCAATGCAAAGGCTCTAGACGCAAATATTGGTGTGAGAGCTAATTCAATCAAGGAAACACTGCATGTTGGTGAAGGGCATATTGAAGAAGGATCAGCCGAGTGGTTCTTGTGGGAGAACAACTCCATTTGGCTCACTAACTTCACACACCATCAGGCTTCCAAGCAGCTCTCAAGGAAACTCAGTTTTCACACTCTATGCTTAGTGCCCTTTGAGTGCATTATCTAGGAATGAACCTGGTAGAGCATCCCACACAAACGAATGCTCCACATGCGGGTTTCACATGCCACCAACTCCACATTCACAGGCAACTTCAGCGCCACAGCCGTTTTCAAATAGCCCTCAATGCAAAGGCTCTAGACGCAAATATTGGTGTGAGAGCTAATTCAACAAAGGAAACACTGCATGTTGGTGAAGGGCATATTGAAGAAGGATCAGCCGAGTGGTTCTTGTGGGAGAACAACTCCATTTGGCTCACTAACTTCACACACCATCAGGCTTCCAAGCAGCTCTCAAGGAAACTCAGTTTTCACACTCTATGCTTAGTGCCCTTTGAGTGCATTATCTAGGAATGAACCTGGTAGAGCATCCCACACAAACGAATGCTCCACATGCGGGTTTCACATGCCACCAACTCCACATTCACAGGCAACTTCAGCGCCACAGCCGTTTTCAGATAGCCCTCAATGCAAAGGCTCTAGACGCAAATATTGGTGTGAGAGCTAATTCAATCAAGGAAACACTGCATGTTGGTGAAGGGCATATTGAAGAAGGATCAGCCGAGTGGTTCTTGTGGGAGAACAACTCCACTTGGCTCACTAACTTCACACACCATCAGGCTTCCAAGCAGCTCTCAAGGAAACTCAGTTTTCACAGTCTATGCTTAGTGCCCTTTGAGTGCATTATCTAGGAATGAACCTGGTAGAGCATCCCACACAAACGAATGCTCCACATGCGGGTTTCACATGCCACCAACTCCACATTCACAGGCAACTTCAGCGCCACAGCCGTTTTCAGATAGCCCTCAATGCAAAGGCTCTAGCCGCAAATATTGGTGTGAGAGCTAATTCAATCAAGGAAACACTGCATGTTGTTGAAGGGCATATTGAAGAAGGATCAGCCAAGTGGTTCTTGTGGGAGAACAACTCCATTTGGCTCACTAACTTCACACACCATCAGGCTTCCAAGCAGCTCTCAAGGAAACTCAGTTTTCACACTCCATGCTTAGTGCCCTTTGTATGGCTAGGACTGAAATGAACCTGGTAGAGCATCCCACACAAACGAATGCTCCACATGCGGGTTTCACATGCCACCAACTCCACATTCACAGGCAACTTCAGCGCCACAGCCGTGTTCAAATAGCCCTCAATGCAAAGGCTCTAGACGCAAATATTGGTGTGAGAGCTAATTCAATCAAGGAAACACTGCATGTTGGTGAAGGGCATATTGAAGAAGGATCAGCCGAGTGGTTCTTGTGGGAGAACAACTCCATTTGGCTCACTAACTTCACACACCATCAGGCTTCCAAGCAGCTCTCAAGGAAACTCAGTTTTCACACTCTATGCTTAGTGCCCTTTAAGTGCATTATCTAGGAATGAACCTGGTAGAGCATCCCACACAAACGAATGCTCCACATGCGGGTTTCACATGCCACCAACTCCACATTCACAGGCAACTTCAGCGCCACAGCCGTTTTCAGATAGCCCTCAATGCAAAGGCTCTAGACGCAAATATTGGTGTGAGAGCTAATTCAATCAAGGAAACACTGCATGTTGGTGAAGGGCATATTGCAGAAGGATCAGCCGAGTGGTTCTTGTGGGAGAACAACTCCATTTGGCTCACTAACTTCACACACCATCAGGCTTCCAAGCAGCTCTCAAGGAAACTCAGTTTTCACACTCTATGCTTAGTGCCCTTTGAGTGCATTATCTAGGAATGAACCTGGTAGAGCATCCCACACAAACGAATGCTCCACATGCGGGTTTCACATGCCACCAACTCCACATTCACAGGCAACTTCAGCGCCACAGCCGTTATCAAATAGCCCTCAATGCAAAGGCTCTAGACGCAAATATTGGTGTGAGAGCTAATTCAATCAAGGAAACACTGCATGTTGGTGAAGGGCATATTGAAGAAGGATCAGCCGAGTGGTTCTTGTGGGAGAACAACTCCATTTGGCTCACTAACTTCACACACCATCAGGCTTCCAAGCAGCTCTCAAGGAAACTCAGTTTTCACACTCTATGTTTAGTGCCCTTTGAGTGCATTATCTAGGAATGAACCTGGTAGAGCATCCCACACAAACGAATGCTCCACATGCGGGTTTCACATGCCACCAACTCCACATTCACAGGCAACTTCAGCGCCACAGCCGTTTTCAAATAGCCCTCAATGCAAAGGCTCTAGACGCAAATATTGGTGTGAGAGCTAATTCAATCAAGGAAACACTGCATGTTGGTGAAGGGCATATTGAAGAAGGATCAGCCGAGTGGTTCTTGTGGGAGAACAACTCCATTTGGCTCACTAACTTCACACACCATCAGGCTTCCAAGCAGCTCTCAAGGAAACTCAGTTTTCACACTCTATGCTTAGTGCCCTTTGTATGGCTAGGACTGAAATGAACCTGGTAGAGCATCCCACACAAACGAATGCTCCACATGCGGGTTTCACATGCCACCAACTCCACATTCACAGGCAACTTCAGCGCCACAGCCGTTTTCAGATAGCCCTCAATGCAAAGGCTCTAGACGCAAATATTGGTGTGAGAGCTAATTCAATCAAGGAAACACTGCATGTTGGTGAAGGGCATATTGAAGAAGGATCAGCCGAGTGGTTCTTGTGGGAGAACAACTCCATTTGGCTCACTAACTTCACACACCATCAGGCTTCCAAGCAGCTCTCAAGGAAACTCAGTTTTCACACTCTATGCTTAGTGCCCTTTGTATGGGTAGGACTGAAATGAACCTGGTAGAGCATCCCACACAAACGAATGCTCCACATGCGGGTTTCACATTCCACCAACTCCACATTCACAGGCAACTTCAGCGCCACAGCCGTTTTCAGATAGCCCTCAATGCAAAGGCTCTAGACGCAAATATTGGTGTGAGAGCTAATTCAATCAAGGAAACACTGCATGTTGGTGAAGGGCATATTGAAGAAGGATCAGCCGAGTGGTTCTTGTGGGAGAACAACTCCATTTGGCTCACTAACTTCACACACCATCAGGCTTCCAAGCAGCTCTCAAGGAAACTCAGTTTTCACACTCTATGCTTAGTGCCCTTTGAGTGCATTATCTAGGAATGAACCTGGTAGAGCATCCCACACAAACGAATGCTCCACATGCGGGTTTCACATGCCACCAACTCCACATTCACAGGCAACTTCAGCGCCACAGCCGTTTTCAGATAGCCCTCAATGCAAAGGCTCTAGACGCAAATATTGGTGTGAGAGCTAATTCAATCAAGGAAACACTGCATGTTGGTGAAGGGCATATTGAAGAAGGATCAGCCGAGTGGTTCTTGTGGGAGAACAACTCCATTTGGCTCACTAACTTCACACACCATCAGGCTTCCAAGCAGCTCTCAAGGAAACTCAGTTTTCACACTCTATGCTTAGTGCCCTTTGAGTGCATTATCTAGGAATGAACCTGGTAGAGCATCCCACACAAACGAATGCTCCACATGCGGGTTTCACATGCCACCAACTCCACATTCACAGGCAACTTCAGCGCCACAGCCGTTTTCAGATAGCCCTCAATGCAAAGGCTCTAGACGCAAATATTGGTGTGAGAGCTAATTCAATCAAGGAAACACTGCATGTTGGTGAAGGGCATATTGAAGAAGGATCAGCCGAGTGGTTCTTGTGGGAGAACAACTCCATTTGGCTCACTAACTTCACACACCATCAGGCTTCCAAGCAGCTCTCAAGGAAACTCAGTTTTCACACTCTATGCTTAGTGCCTTTGTATGGCTAGGACTGAAATGAACCTGGTAGAGCATCCCACACAAACGAATGCTCCACATGCGGGTTTCACATGCCACCAACTCCACATTCACAGGCAACTTCAGCGCCACAGGCGTTTTCAGATAGCCCTCAATGCAAAGGCTCTAGACGCAAATATTGGTGTGAGAGCTAATTCAATCAAGGAAACACTGCATGTTGTTGAAGGGCATACTGAAGAAGGATCAGCCGAGTGGTTCTTGTGGGAGAACAACTCTATTTGGCTCACTAACTTCACACACCATCAGGCTTCCAAGCAGCTCTCAAGGAAACTCAGTTTTCACACTCTATGCTTAGTGCCCTTTGAGTGCATTATCTAGGAATGAACCTGGTAGAGCATCCCACACAAACGAATGCTCCACATGCGGGTTTCACATGCCACCAACTCCACATTCACAGGCAACTTCAGCGCCACAGCCGTTTTCAAATAGCCCTCAATGCAAAGGCTCTTGACGCAAATATTGGTGTGAGAGCTAATTCAATCAAGGAAACACTGCATGTTGGTGAAGGGCATATTGAAGAAGGATCAGCCGAGTGGTTCTTGTGGGAGAACAACTCCATTTGGCTCACTAACTTCACACACCATCAGGCTTCCAAGCAGCTCTCAAGGAAACTCAGTTTTCACACTCTATGCTTAGTGCCTTTGTATGGCTAGGACTGAAATGAACCTGGTAGAGCATTACACACAAACGAATGCTCCACATGCGGGTTTCACATGCCACCAACTCCACATTCACAGGCAACTTCAGCACCACAGCCGTTTTCAGATAGCCCTCAATGCAAAGGCTCTAGACGCAAATATTGGTGTGAGAGCTAATTCAATCAAGGAAACACTGCATGTTGGTGAAGGGCATATTGAAGAAGGATCAGCCGAGTGGTTCTTGTGGGAGAACAACTCCATTTGGCTCACTAACTTCACACACCATCAGGCTTCCAAGCAGCTCTCAAGGAAACTCAGTTTTCACACTCTATGCTTAGTGCCCTTTGAGTGCATTATCTAGGAATGAACCTGGTAGAGCATCCCACACAAACGAATGCTCCACATGCGGGTTTCACATGCCACCAACTCCACATTCACAGGCAACTTCAGCGCCACAGCCGTTTTCAGATAGCCCTCAATGCAAAGGCTCTAGACGCAAATATTGGTGTGAGAGCTAATTCAATCAAGGAAACACTGCATGTTGGTGAAGGGCATATTGAAGAAGGATCAGCCGAGTGGTTCTTGTGGGAGAACAACTCCATTTGGCTCACTAACTTCACACACCATCAGGCTTCCAAGCAGCTCTCAAGGAAACTCAGTTTTCACACTCTATGCTTAGTGCCCTTTGTATGGGTAGGACTGAAATGAACCTGGTAGAGCATCCCACACAAACGAATGCTCCACATGCGGGTTTCACATGCCACCAACTCCACATTCACAGGCAACTTCAGCACCACAGCCGTTTTCAGATAGCCCTCAATGCAAAGGCTCTAGACGCAAATATTGGTGTGAGAGCTAATTCAATCAAGGAAACACTGCATGTTGGTGAAGGGCATATTGAAGAAGGATCAGCCGAGTGGTTCTTGTGGGAGAACAACTCCATTTGGCTCACTAACTTCACACACCATCAGGCTTCCAAGCAGCTCTCAAGGAAACTCAGTTTTCACACTCTATGCTTAGTGCCCTTTGTATGGCTAGGACTGAAATGAACCTGGTAGAGCATCCCACACAAACGAATGCTCCACATGCGGGTTTCACATGCCACCAACTCCACATTCACAGGCAACTTCAGCGCCACAGCCGTTTTCAGATAGCCCTCAATGCAAAGGCTCTAGACGCAAATATTGGTGTGAGAGCTAATTCAATCAAGGAAACACTGCATGTTGGTGAAGGGCATATTGAAGAAGGATCAGCCGAGTGGTTCTTGTGGGAGAACAACTCCATTTGGCTCACTAACTTCACACACCATCAGGCTTCCAAGCAGCTCTCAAGGAAACTCAGTTTTCACACTCTATGCTTAGTGCCTTTGTATGGCTAGGACTGAAATGAACCTGGTAGAGCATCACACACAAACGAATGCTCCACATGCGGGTTTCACATGCCACCAACTCCACATTCACAGGCAACTTCAGCACCACAGCCGTTTTCAGATAGCCCTCAATGCAAAGGCTCTAGACGCAAATATTGGTGTGAGAGCTAATTCAATCAAGGAAACACTGCATGTTGGTGAAGGGCATATTGAAGAAGATCAGCCGAGTGGTTCTTGTGGGAGAACAACTCCATTTGGCTCACTAACTTCACACACCATCAGGCTTCCAAGCAGCTCTCAAGGAAACTCAGTTTTCACACTCTATGCTTAGTGCCCTTTGAGTGCATTATCTAGGAATGAACCTGGTAGAGCATCCCACACAAACGAATGCTCCACATGCGGGTTTCACATGCCACCAACTCCACATTCACAGGCAACTTCAGCGCCACAGCCGTTTTCAGATAGCCCTCAATGCAAAGGCTCTAGACGCAAATATTGGTGTGAGAGCTAATTCAATCAAGGAAACACTGCATGTTGGTGAAGGGCATATTGAAGAAGGATCAGCCGAGTGGTTCTTGTGGGAGAACAACTCCATTTGGCTCACTAACTTCACACACCATCAGGCTTCCAAGCAGCTCTCAAGGAAACTCAGTTTTCACACTCTATGCTTAGTGCCCTTTGTATGGCTAGGACTGAAATGAACCTGGTAGAGCATCCCACACAAACGAATGCTCCACATGCGGGTTTCACATGCCACCAACTCCACATTCACAGGCAACTTCAGCACCACAGCCGTTTTCAGATAGCCCTCAATGCAAAGGCTCTAGACGCAAATATTGGTGTGAGAGCTAATTCAATCAAGGAAACACTGCATGTTGGTGAAGGGCATATTGAAGAAGGATCAGCCGAGTGGTTCTTGTGGGAGAACAACTCCATTTGGCTCACTAACTTCACACACCATCAGGCTTCCAAGCAGCTCTCAAGGAAACTCAGTTTTCACACTCTATGCTTAGTGCCCTTTGTATGGCTAGGACTGAAATGAACCTGGTAGAGCATCCCACACAAACGAATGCTCCACATGCGGGTTTCACATGCCACCAACTCCACATTCACAGGCAACTTCAGCGCCACAGCCGTTTTCAGATAGCCCTCAATGCAAAGGCTCTAGACGCAAATATTGGTGTGAGAGCTAATTCAATCAAGGAAACACTGCATGTTGGTGAAGGGAATATTGAAGAAGGATCAGCCGAGTGGTTCTTGTGGGAGAACAACTCCATTTGGCTCACTAACTTCACACACCATCAGGCTTCCAAGCAGCTCTCAAGGAAACTCAGTTTTCACACTCCATGCTTAGTGCCCTTTGAGTGCATTATCTAGGAATGAACCTGGTAGAGCATCCCACACAAACGAATGCTCCACATGCGGGTTTCACATGTCACCAACTCCACATTCACAGGCAACTTCAGCGCCACAGCCGTTTTCAGATAGCCCTCAATGCAAAGGCTCTAGCCGCAAATATTGGTGTGAGAGCTAATTCAATCAAGGAAACACTGCATGTTGGTGAAGGGCATATTGAAGAAGGATCAGCCGAGTGGTTCTTGTGGGAGAACAACTCCATTTGGCTCACTAACTTCACACACCATCAGGCTTCCAAGCAGCTCTCAAGGAAACTCAGTTTTCACACTCCATGCTTAGTGCCCTTTGTATGGCTAGGACTGAAATGAACCTGGTAGAGCATCCCACACAAACGAATGCTCCACATGCGGGTTTCACATGCCACCAACTCCACATTCACAGGCAACTTCAGCGCCACAGGCGTTTTCAGATAGCCCTCAATGCAAAGGCTCTAGACGCAAATATTGGTGTGAGAGCTAATTCAATCAAGGAAACACTGCATGTTGGTGTAGGGCATATTGAAGAAGGATCAGCCGAGTGGTTCTTGTGGGAGAACAACTCCATTTGGCTCACTAACTTCACACACCATCAGGCTTCCAAGCAGCTCTCAAGGAAACTCAGTTTTCACACTCTATGCTTAGTGCCCTTTGAGTGCATTATCTAGGAATGAACCTGGTAGAGCATCCCACACAAACGAATGCTCCACATGCGGGTTTCACATGCCACCAACTCCACATTCACAGGCAACTTCAGCGCCACAGCCGTGTTCAAATAGCCCTCAATGCAAAGGCTCTAGACGCAAATATTGGTGTGAGAGCTAATTCAATCAAGGAAACACTGCATGTTGGTGAAGGGCATATTGAAGAAGGATCAGCCGAGTGGTTCTTGTGGGAGAACAACTCCATTTGGCTCACTAACTTCACACACCATCAGGCTTCCAAGCAGCTCTCAAGGAAACTCAGTTTTCACACTCTATGCTTAGTGCCCTTTAAGTGCATTATCTAGGAATGAACCTGGTAGAGCATCCCACACAAACGAATGCTCCACATGCGGGTTTCACATGCCACCAACTCCACATTCACAGGCAACTTCAGCGCCACAGCCGTTTTCAGATAGCCCTCAATGCAAAGGCTCTAGACGCAAATATTGGTGTGAGAGCTAATTCAATCAAGGAAACACTGCATGTTGGTGAAGGGCATATTGCAGAAGGATCAGCCGAGTGGTTCTTGTGGGAGAACAACTCCATTTGGCTCACTAACTTCACACACCATCAGGCTTCCAAGCAGCTCTCAAGGAAACTCAGTTTTCACACTCTATGCTTAGTGCCCTTTGAGTGCATTATCTAGGAATGAACCTGGTAGAGCATCCCACACAAACGAATGCTCCACATGCGGGTTTCACATGCCACCAACTCCACATTCACAGGCAACTTCAGCGCCACAGCCGTGTTCAAATAGCCCTCAATGCAAAGGCTCTAGACGCAAATATTGGTGTGAGAGCTAATTCAATCAAGGAAACACTGCCTGTTGGTGAAGGGCATATTGAAGAAGGATCAGCCGAGTGGTTCTTGTGGGAGAACAACTCCATTTGGCTCACTAACTTCACACACCATCAGGCTTCCAAGCAGCTCTCAAGGAAACTCAGTTTTCACACTCTATGCTTAGTGCCCTTTGAGTGCATTATCTAGGAATGAACCTGGTAGAGCATCCCACACAAACGAATGCTCCACATCGCGGGTTTCACATGCCACCAACTCCACATTCACAGGCAACTTCAGCGCCACAGCCGTTTTCAGATAGCCCTCAATGCAAAGGCTCTAGACGCAAATATTGGTGTGAGAGCTAATTCAATCAAGGAAACACTGCATGTTGGTGAAGGGCATATTGAAGAAGGATCAGCCGAGTGGTTCTTGCTGGGAGAACAACTCCATTTGGCTCACTAACTTCACACACCATCAGGCTTCCAAGCAGCTCTCAAGGAAACTCAGTTTTCACACTCTATGCTTAGTGCCCTTGGAGTGCATTATCTAGGAATGAACCTGGTAGAGCATCCCACACAAACGAATGCTCCACATGCGGCTTTCACATGCCAGCAACTCCACATTCACAGGCAACTTCAGCGCCACAGCCGTTTTCAGATAGCCCTCAATGCAAAGGCTCTAGACGCAAATATTGGTGTGAGAGCTAATTCAATCAAGGAAACACTGCATGTTGGTGAAGGGCATATTGAAGAAGGATCAGCCGAGTGGTTCTTGTGGGAGAACAACTCCATTTGGCTCACTA
>NW_026700014.1:0-29089 GCF_030435755.1 Ochotona princeps | reverse complement strand
TAGCCAAATGGAGTTGTTCTCCCACAAGAACCACTCGGCTGATCCTTCTTCCAATATGCCCTTCACCAACATGCAGTGTTTCCTTGATTGAATTAGCTCTCACACCAATATTTGTGTCTAGAGCCTTTGCATTGAGGGCTATCTGAAAACGGCTGTGGCGCTGAAGTTGCCTGAGAATGTGGAGTTGGTGGCATGTGAAACCTGCATGTGGAGCATTCGTTTGTGTGGGATGCTCTACCAGGTTCATTCCTAGATAATGCACTCAAAGGGCACTAAGCATAGAGTGTGCAAACTGAGTTTCCTTGAGAGCTGCTTGGAAGCCCTGATGGTGTGTGAAGTTAGTGAGCCAAATGGAGTTGTTCTCCCACAAGAACCACTCGGCTGATCCTTCTTCAATATGCCCTTCACCAACATGCAGTGTTTCCTTGATTGAATTAGCTCTCACACCAATATTTGCGTCTAGAGCCTTTGCATTGAGGGCTATCTGAAAACGGCTGTGGCGCTGAAGTTGCCTGTGAATGTGGAGTTGGTGGCATGTGAAACCCGCATGTGGAGCACTTGTTTGTGTGGGATTGCTCTACCAGGTTCATTCCTAGATAATGCACTCAAAGGGCACTAAGCATAGAGTGTGAAAACTGAGTTTCCTTGGGAGCTGCTTGGAAGCCTGATGGTGTGTGGAAGTTAGTGGAGCCAAATGGAGTTGTTCTCCCACAAGAACCACTCGGCTGATCCTTCTTCAATATGCCCCTTCACCAACATGCAGTGTTTCTCCTTGATGGAATTAGCTCTCACACCAATATTTGCGTCTAGAGCCTTTTGCATTGAGGGCAATCTGAAAACGGCTGTGGCGCTGAAGTTGCCTGTGAATGTGGAGTTGGTGGCATGTGAAACCCGCATGTGGAGCATTCGTTTGTGTGGGATGCTCTACCAGGTTCATTCCTAGATAATGCACTCAAAGGGCACTAAGCATAGAGTGTGAAACTGAGTTTCCCTTGAGAGCTGCTTGGAAGCCTGATGGTGTGTGAAGTTAGTGAGCCAAATGGAGTTGTTCTCCCACAAGAACCACTCGGATGATCCTTCTTCAATATGCCCTTCACCAACATGCAGTGTTTCCTTGATTGAATTAGTTCTCACACAAATATTTGCGTCTAGAGCCTTTGCATTGAGGGCTATCTGAAAAACAGCTGTGGCGCTGAAGTTGCCTGTGAATGTGGAGTTGGTGGCATTTGAAACCCGCATGTGGAGCATTCGTTTGTGTGGGATGCTCTACCAGCTTCATCTCAGTCCAAGGCACTCAAAAGGCACTAAGCATAGAGTGTGAAAACTGAGTTTCCTTGAGAGCTGCTTGAAAGCCTGATGGTGTCGTGAAGTTAGTGAGCCAAATGGAGTTGTTCTCCCACAAGAACCACTCGGCTGATCCTTCTTCAATATGCCCTTCACCAACATGCAGTGTTTCCTTGATTGAATTAGCTCTCACACACCAATATTTGTGTCTAGAGCCTTTGCATTGAGGGCTATCTGAAAACGGCTGTGGCGCTGAAGTTGCCTGAGAATGGTGGAGTTGGTGGCATGTGAAACCCGCATGTGAGCATTCGCTTGTGTGGGATGCTCTACCAGGTTCATTCCTAGATAATGCACTCAAAGGGCACTAAGCATAGAGAGTGTGAAAACTGAGTTTCCTTGAGAGCTGCTTGGAAGCCTGATGCGTGTGTGAAGTTAGTGAGCCAAATGGAGTTGTTCTCCCACAAGAACCACTCGGCTGATCCTTCTTCAATATGCCCTTCTCACCAACATGCAGTGTTTCCTTGATTGAATTAGCTCTCACACCAATATTTGCGTCTAGAGCCTTTTGCATTGAGGGGCTATCTGAAAAAGGCTGTGGCGCTGAAGTTGCCTGTGAATGTGGAGTTGGTGGCATGTGAAACCCGCATGTGGAGCACTTGTTTGTGTGGATGCTCTACCAGGTTCATTCCTAGATAATGCACATCAAAGGGCACTAAGCATAGAGTGTGAAAACTGAGTTTCCTTGGGAGCTGCTTGGAAGCCTGATGGTGTGTGAAGTTAGTGAGCCAAATGGAGTTGTTCTCCACAAGAACCACTCGGCTGATCCTTCTTCAATATGCCCTTCACCAACATGCAGTGTTTCCTTGATTGAATTAGCTCTCACACCAATATTTGTGTCTAGAGCCTTTGCATTGAGGGCTATCTGAAAACGGCTGTGGCGCTGAAGTTGCCTGAGAATGTGGAGTTGGGGGCATGTGAAACCCGCATGGTGGAGCATTCGTTTTGTGTGGGATGCTCTACCAGGTTCATTCCTAGATAATGCACTCAAAGGGCACTAAGCATAGAGTGTGAGAACTGAGTTTCTTGAGAGCTGCTTGGAAGCCTGATGGTGTGTGAAGTTAGTGAGCCAAATGGAGTTGTTCTCCCACAAGAACCACTCGGCTGATCCTTCTTCAATATGCCCTTCACCAACATGCAGTGTTTCCTTGATTGAATTAGCTCTCACACCAATATTGTGTCTAGAGCCTTTGCATTGAGGGCTATCTGAAAACGGCTGTGGCGCTGAAGTTGCCTGAGAATGTGGAGTTGGTGGCATGTGAAACCCGCATGTGGAGCATTCGTTTGTGTGGCATGCTCTACCAGGTTCATTCCTAGATAATGCACTCAAAGGGCACTAAGCATAGAGTGTGAAAACTGAGTTTCCTTGAGGAGCTGCTTGGGAAGCCTGATGGTGTGTGAAGTTAGTGAGCCAATGGAGTTGTTCTCCCACAAGAACCACTCGGCTGATCCTTCTTCAATATGCCCTTCACCAACATGCAGTGTTTCCTGGATTGCGAATTAGCTCTCACACCCAGTATTTGCGTCTAGAGTCTTCGCATTGAGGGCTATCTGAAAACAGCTATGGCGCTGAAGTTGCCTGAGAATGTGGAGTTGGTGGGCATGTGCGAAACCCGCATGTGGAGCACTTGTCTTGTGTGGGATGCTCTACCAGGCTTCATTCCTAGATAATGCGCACTCAAAGGGCACTAAGCATAGAGTGTGAAAACTGAGTTTCCTTGAGAGCTGCTTGGAAGCCTGATGGTGTGTGAAGTTAGTGAGCCAAAATGGAGTTGTTCTCCCACAAGAACCACTCGGCTGATCCTTCTTCAATATGCCCTTCACCAACATGCAGTGTTTCCTTGATGGAATTAGCTCTCACACCAATATTTGCGTCTAGAGCCTTTGCATTGAGGGCTTGCCTTTGCATTGAGGGCTATCTGAAAAAGGCTGTGGCGCTGAAGTTGCCTGTGAATGTGGAGTTGGTGGCATGTGAAACCCGCATGTGGAGCATTCGTTTGTGTGGCCTGCTCACCAAGCCTCATTTCAGTCCTAGGCACTCAAAAGGCACTAAGCATAGAGTGTGAAAACTGAGTTTCCTTGAGAGCTGCTTGGAAGCCTGATGGTGTGTGAAGTTAGTGAGCCAAATGGAGTTGTTCTCCAACAAGAACCACTCGGCTGATCCTTCTTCAATATGCCCTTCACCAACATGCAGTGTTTCCTTGATGGAATTAGCTCTCACACCAATATTTGCGTCTAGAGCCTTTGCATTGAGGGCTATCTGAAAAAGGCTGTGGCGCTGAAGTTGCCTGTGAATGTGGAGTTGGTGGCATGTGAAACCCGCATGTGGAGCATTCGTTTGTGTGGCATGCTCACCAAGCCTCATTTCAGTCCTAGGCACTCAAATGGCACTAAGCATAGAGTGTGAAAACTGAGTTTCCTTGAGAGCTGCTTGGAAGCCTGATGGTGTGTGAAGTTAGTGAGCCAAATGGAGTTGTTCTCCCACAAGAACCACTCGGCTGATCCTTCTTCAATATGCCCTTCACCAACATGCAGTGTTTCCTTGATTGAATTAGCTCTCACACAAATATTTGCGTCTAGAGCCTTTGCATTGAGGGCTATCTGAAAACAGCTGTGGCGCTGAAGTTGCCTGTGAATGTGGAGTTGGTGGCATGTGAAACCCGCATGTGGAGCATTCGTTTGTGTGGGATGCTCTACCAGCTTCATCTCAGTCCAAGGCACTCAAAAGGCACTAAGCATAGAGTGTGAAAACTGAGTTTCCTTGAGAGCTGCTTGGAAGCCTGATGGTGTGTGAAGTTAGTGAGCCAAATGGAGTTGTTCTCCCACAAGAACCACTCGGGTGATCCTTCTTCAATATGCCCTTCACCAACATGCAGTGTTTCCTTGATTGAATTAGCTCTCACACCAATATTTGCGTCTAGAGCCTTTGCATTGAGGGCTATCTGAAAACGGCTGTGGCGCTGAAGTTGCCTGAGAATGTGGAGTTGGTGGCATGTGAAACCCGCATGTGGAGCACTTGTTTGTGTGGGATGCTCTACCAGGTTCATTCCTAGATAATGCACTCAAAGGGCACTAAGCATAGAGTGTGAAAACTGAGTTTCCTTGAGAGCTGCTTGGAAGCCTGATGGTGTGTGAAGTTAGTGAGCCAAATGGAGTTGTTCTCCCACAAGAACCACTCGGCTGATCCTTCTTCAATATGCCCTTCACCAACATGCAGTGTTTCCTTGATTGAATTAGCTCTCACACCAATATTTGCGTCTAGAGCCTTTGCATTGAGGGCTATCTGAAAACGGCTGTGGCGCTGAAGTTGCCTGTGAATGTGGAGTTGGTGGCATGTGAAACCCGCATGTGGAGCACTTGTTTGTGTGGGATGCTCTACCAGGTTCATTCCTAGATAATGCACTCAAAGGGCACTAAGCATAGAGTGTGAAAACTGAGTTTCCTTGGGAGCTGCTTGGAAGCCTGATGGTGTGTGAAGTTAGTGAGCCAAATGGAGTTGTTCTCCAACAAGAACCACTCGGCTGATCCTTCTTCAATATGCCCTTCACCAACATGCAGTGTTTCCTTGATTGAATTAGCTCTCACACCAATATTTGTGTCTAGAGCCTTTGCATTAGGGCTATCTGAAAACGGCTGTGGCGCTGAAGTTGCCTGAGAATGTGGAGTTGGTGGCATGTGAAACCCGCATGTGGAGCATTCGTTTGTGTGGGATGCTCTACCAGGTTCATTCCTAGATAATGCACTCAAAGGGCACTAAGCATAGAGTGTGCAAACTGAGTTTCCTTGAGAGCTGCTTGGAAGCCTGATGGTGTGTGAAGTTAGTGAGCCAAATGGAGTTGTTCTCCCACAAGAACCACTCGGCTGATCCTTCTTCAATATGCCCTTCACCAACATGCAGTGTTTCCTTGATGGAATTAGCTCTCACACCAATATTTGCGTCTAGAGCCTTTGCATTGAGGGCTATCTGAAAACGGCTGTGGCGCTGAAGTTGCCTGTGAATGTGGAGTTGGTGGCATGTGAAACCCGCATGTGGAGCACTTGTTTGTGTGGGATGCTCTACCAGGTTCATTCCTAGATAATGCACTCAAAGGGCACTAAGCATAGAGTGTGAAAACTGAGTTTCCTTGAGAGCTGCTTGGAAGCCTGATGGTGTGTGAAGTTAGTGAGCCAAATGGAGTTGTTCTCCCACAAGAACCACTCGGCTGATCCTTCTTCAATATGCCCTTCACAAACATGCAGTGTTTCCTTGATGGAATTAGCTCTCACACCAATATTTGCGTCTAGAGCCTTTGCATTGAGGGCTATCTGAAAAAGGCTGTGGCGCTGAAGTTGCCTGTGAATGTGGAGTTGGTGGCATGTGAAACCCGCATGTGGAGCATTCGTTTGTGTGGCATGCTCACCAAGCCTCATTTCAGTCCTAGGCACTCAAATGGCACTAAGCATAGAGTGTGAAAACTGAGTTTCCTTGAGAGCTGCTTGGAAAGCCTGATGGTGTGTGAAGTTAGTGAGCCAAATGGAGTTGTTCTCCCACAAGAACCACTCGGCTGATCCTTCTTCAATATGCCCTTCACCAACATGCAGTGTTTCCTTGATTGAATTAGCTCTCACACCAATATTTGTGTCTAGAGCCTTTGCATTGAGGGCTATCTGAAAACGGCTGTGGCGCTGAAGTTGCCTGAGAATGTGGAGTTGGTGGCATGTGAAACCCGCATGTGGAGCATTCGTTTGTGTGGCATGCTCTACCAGGTTCATTCCTAGATAATGCACTCAAAGGGCACTAAGCATAGAGTGTGAAAACTGAGTTTCCTTGAGAGCTGCTTGGAAGCCTGATGGTGTGTGAAGTTAGTGAGCCAAATGGAGTTGTTCTCCCACAAGAACCACTCGGCTGATCCTTCTTCAATATGCCCTTCACCAACATGCAGTGTTTCCTTGATTGAATTAGCTCTGACACCAATATTTGCGTCTAGAGCCTTTGCATTGAGGGCTATCTGAAAACGGCTGTGGCGCTGAAGTTGCCTGAGAATGTGGAGTTGGTGGCATGTGAAACCCGCATGTGGAGCACTTGTTTGTGTGGGATGCTCTACCAGGTTCATTCCTAGATAATGCACTCAAAGGGCACTAAGCATAGAGTGTGAAAACTGAGTTTCCTTGGGAGCTGCTTGGAAGCCTGATGGTGTGTGAAGTTAGTGAGCCAAATGGAGTTGTTCTCCCACAAGAACCACTCGGCTGATCCTTCTTCAATATGCCCTTCACCAACATGCAGTGTTTCCTTGATGGAATTAGCTCTCACACCAATATTTGCGTCTAGAGCCTTTGCATTGAGGGCTATCTGAAAAAGGCTGTGGCGCTGAAGTTGCCTGTGAATGTGGAGTTGGTGGCATGTGAAACCCGCATGTGGAGCATTCGTTTGTGTGGCATGCTCACCAAGCCTCATTTCAGTCCTAGGCACTCAAAGGGCACTAAGCATAGAGTGTGAAAACTGAGTTTCCTTGAGAGCTGCTTGGAAGCCTGATGGTGTGTGAAGTTAGTGAGCCAAATGGAGTTGTTCTCCAACAAGAACCACTCGGCTGATCCTTCTTCAATATGCCCTTCACCAACATGCAGTGTTTCCTTGATGGAATTAGCTCTCACACCAATATTTGCGTCTAGAGCCTTTGCATTGAGGGCTATCTGAAAAAGGCTGTGGCGCTGAAGTTGCCTGTGAATGTGGAGTTGGTGGCATGTGAAACCCGCATGTGGAGCATTCGTTTGTGTGGCATGCTCACCAAGCCTCATTTCAGTCCTAGGCACTCAAAAGGCACTAAGCATAGAGTGTGAAAACTGAGTTTCCTTGAGAGCTGCTTGGAAGCCTGATGGTGTGTGAAGTTAGTGAGCCAAATGGAGTTGTTCTCCCACAAGAACCACTCGGCTGATCCTTCTTCAATATGCCCTTCACCAACATGCAGTGTTTCCTTGATTGAATTAGCTCTCACACCAATATTTGCGTCTAGAGCCTTTGCATTGAGGGCTATCTGAAAACAGCTGTGGTGCTGAAGTTGCCTGTGAATGTGGAGTTGGTGGCATGTGAAACCCGCATGTGGAGCATTCGTTTGTGTGGGATGATCTACCAGCTTCATCTCAGTCCAAGGCACTCAAAGGGCACTAAGCATAGAGTGTGAAAACTGAGTTTCCTTGAGAGCTGCTTGGAAGCCTGATGGTGTGTGAAGTTAGTGAGCCAAATGGAGTTGTTCTCCCACAAGAACCACTCGGCTGATCCTTCTTCAATATGCCCTTCACCAACATGCAGTGTTTCCTTGATTGAATTAGCTCTCACACCAATATTTGTGTCTAGAGCCTTTGCATTGAGGGCTATCTGAAAACGGCTGTGGCGCTGAAGTTGCCTGAGAATGTGGAGTTGGTGGCATGTGAAACCCGCATGTGGAGCATTCGTTTGTGTGGCATGCTCTACCAGGTTCATTCCTAGATAATGCACTCAAAGGGCACTAAGCATAGAGTGTGAAAACTGAGTTTCCTTGAGAGCTGCTTGGAAGCCTGATGGTGTGTGAAGTTAGTGAGCCAAATGGAGTTGTTCTCCCACAAGAACCACTCGGCTGATCCTTCTTCAATATGCCCTTCACCAACATGCAGTGTTTCCTTGATTGAATTAGCTCTGACACCAATATTTGCGTCTAGAGC
The DNA here is from genome assembly GCF_030435755.1 of Ochotona princeps. Classification (NCBI taxonomy): domain Eukaryota; kingdom Metazoa; phylum Chordata; class Mammalia; order Lagomorpha; family Ochotonidae; genus Ochotona; species Ochotona princeps. The sequence goes on along the minus strand of NW_026700014.1, from coordinate 21,073 downwards.
CTTTGCATTGAGGGCTATCTGAAAACGGCTGTGGCGCTGAAGTTGCCTGAGAATGTGGAGTTGGTGGCATGTGAAACCCGCATGTGGAGCACTTGTTTGTGTGGGATGCTCTACCAGGTTCATTCCTAGATAATGCACTCAAAGGGCACTAAGCATAGAGTGTGAAAACTGAGTTTCCTTGGGAGCTGCTTGGAAGCCTGATGGTGTGAATTAGTGAGCCAAATGGAGTTGTTCTCCCACAAGAACCACTCGGCTGATCCTTCTTCAATATGCCCCTTCACCACATGCAGTGTTTCCTTGATGGAATTAGCTCTCACACCAATATTTGCGTCTAGAGCCTTTGCATTGAGGGCTATCTGAAAAAGGCTGTGGCGCTGAAGTTGCCTGTGAATGTGGAGTTGGTGGCATGTGAAACCCGCATGTGGAGCATTCGTTTGTGTGGCATGCTCACCAAGCCTCATTTCAGTCCTAGGCACTCAAAGGGCACTAAGCATAGAGTGTGAAAACTGAGTTTCCTTGAGAGCTGCTTGGAAGCCTGATGGTGTGTGAAGTTAGTGAGCCAAATGGAGTTGTTCTCCAACAAGAACCACTCGGCTGATCCTTCTTCAATATGCCCTTCACCAACATGCAGTGTTTCCTTGATGGAATTAGCTCTCACACCAATATTTGCGTCTAGAGCCTTTGCATTGAGGGCTATCTGAAAAAGGCTGTGGCGCTGAAGTTGCCTGTGAATGTGGAGTTGGTGGCATGTGAAAACCCGCATGTGGAGCATTCGTTTGTGTGGCATGCTCACCAAGCCTCATTTCAGTCCTAGGCACTCAAATGGCACTAAGCATAGAGTGTGAAAACTGAGTTTCCTTGAGAGCTGCTTGGAAGCCTGATGGTGTGTGAAGTTAGTGAGCCAAATGGAGTTGTTCTCCACAAGAACCACTCGGCTGATCCTTCTTCAATATGCCCTTCACCAACATGCAGTGTTTCCTTGATTGAATTAGCTCTCCACACAAATATTTGCGTCTAGAGCCTTTGCATTGAGGGCTATCTGAAAACAGCTGTGGCGCTGAAGTTGCCTGTGAATGTGGAGTTGGTGGCATGTGAAACCCGCATGTGGAGCATTCGTTTGTGTGGGATGCTCTACCAGCTTCATCTCAGTCCAAGCACTCAAAAGGCACTAAGCATAGAGTGTGAAAACTGAGTTTCCTTGAGAGCTGCTTGGAAGCCTGATGGTGTGTGAAGTTAGTGAGCCAAATGGAGTTGTTCTCCCACAAGAACCACTCGGGTGATCCTTCTTCAATATGCCCTTCACCAACATGCAGTGTTTCCTTGATTGAATTAGCTCTCACACCAATATTTGCGTCTAGAGCCTTTGCATTGAGGGCTATCTGAAAACGGCTGTGGCGCTGAAGTTGCCTGAGAATGTGGAGTTGGTGGCATGTGAAACCCGCATGTGGAGCATTCGTTTGTGTGGGATGCTCTACCAGGTTCATTCCCTAGATAATGCTCCTCAAAGGGCACTAAGCATAGAGTGTGCAAACTGAGTTTCCTTGAGAGCTGCTTGGAAGCCTGATGGTGTGTGAAGTTAGTGAGCCAAATGGAGTTGTTCTCCCACAAGAACCACTCGGCTGATCCTTCTTCAATATGCCCTTCACCAACATGCAGTGTTTCCTTGATTGAATTAGCTCTCACACCAATATTTGCGTCTAGAGCCTTTGCATTGAGGGCTATCTGAAAACGGCTGTGGCGCTGAAGTTGCCTGTGAATGTGGAGTTGGGTGGCATGTGAAACCCGCATGTGGAGCACTTGTTTGTGTGGGATGCTCTACCAGGTTCATTCCTAGATAATGCACTCAAAGGGCACTAAGCATAGAGTGTGAAAACTGAGTTTCCTTGGGAGCTGCTTGGAAGCCTGATGGTGTGTGAAGTTAGTGAGCCAAATGGAGTTGTTCTCCAACAAGAACCACTCGGCTGATCCTTCTTCAATATGCCCTTCACCAACATGCAGTGTTTCCTTGATTGAATTAGCTCTCACACCAATATTTGTGTCTAGAGCCTTTGCATTGAGGGCTATCTGAAAACGGCTGTGGCGCTGAAGTTGCCTGAGAATGTGGAGTTGGTGGCATGTGAAACCCGCATGTGGAGCATTCGTTTGTGTGGGATGCTCTACCAGGTTCATTCCTAGATAATGCACTCAAAGGGCACTAAGCATAGAGTGTGCAAACTGAGTTTCCTTGAGAGCTGCTTGGAAGCCTGATGGTGTGTGAAGTTAGTGAGCCAAATGGAGTTGTTCTCCCACAAGAACCACTCGGCTGATCCTTCTTCAATATGCCCTTCACCAACACGCAGTGTTTCCTTGATGGAATTAGCTCTCACACCAATATTTGCGTCAAGAGCCTTTGCATTGAGGGCTATCTGAAAACGGCTGTGGCGCTGAAGTTGCCTGTGAATGTGGAGTTGGTGGCATGTGAAACCCGCATGTGGAGCACTTGTTTGTGTGGGATGCTCTACCAGGTTCATTCCTAGATAATGCACTCAAAGGGCACTAAGCATAGAGTGTGAAAACTGAGTTTCCTTGAGAGCTGCTTGGAAGCCTGATGGTGTGTGAAGTTAGTGAGCCAAATGGAGTTGTTCTCCCACAAGAACCACTCGGCTGATCCTTCTTCAATATGCCCTTCACCAACATGCAGTGTTTCCTTGATGGAATTAGCTCTCACACCAATATTTGCGTCTAGAGCCTTTGCATTGAGGGCTATCTGAAAAAGGCTGTGGCGCTGAAGTTGCCTGTGAATGTGGAGTTGGTGGCATGAGAAACCCGCATGTGGAGCATTCGTTTGTGTGGCATGCTCACCAAGCCTCATTTCAGTCCTAGGCACTCAAATGGCACTAAGCATAGAGTGTGAAAACTGAGTTTCCTTGAGAGCTGCTTGGAAGCCTGATGGTGTGTGAAGTTAGTGAGCCAAATGGAGTTGTTCTCCCACAAGAACCACTCGGCTGATCCTTCTTCAATATGCCCTTCACCAACATGCAGTGTTTCCTTGATTGAATTAGCTCTCACACCAATATTTGCGTCTAGAGCCTTTGCATTGAGGGCTATCTGAAAACGGCTGTGGCGCTGAAGTTGCCTGAGAATGTGGAGTTGGTGGCATGTGAAACCCGCATGTGGAGCATTCGTTTGTGTGGCATGCTCTACCAGGTTCATTCCTAGATAATGCACTCAAAGGGCACTAAGCATAGAGTGTGAAAACTGAGTTTCCTTGAGAGCTGCTTGGAAGCCTGATGGTGTGTGAAGTTAGTGAGCCAAATGGAGTTGTTCTCCCACAAGAACCACTCGGCTGATCCTTCTTCAATATGCCCTTCACCAACATGCAGTGTTTCCTTGATTGAATTAGCTCTGACACCAATATTTGCGTCTAGAGCCTTTGCATTGAGGGCTATCTGAAAAAGGCTGTGGCGCTGAAGTTGCCTGAGAATGTGGAGTTGGTGGCATGTGAAACCCGCATGTGGAGCACTTGTTTGTGTGGGATGCTCTACCAGGTTCATTCCTAGATAATGCACTCAAAGGGCACTAAGCATAGAGTGTGAAAACTGAGTTTCCTTGGGAGCTGCTTGGAAGCCTGATGGTGTGTGAAGTTAGTGAGCCAAATGGAGTTGTTCTCCCACAAGAACCACTCGGCTGATCCTTCTTCAATATGCCCTTCACCAACATGCAGTGTTTCCTTGATTGAATTAGCTCTCACACCAATATTTGCGTCTAGAGCCTTTGCATTGAGGGCTATCTGAAAACAGCTATGGCGCTGAAGTTGCCTGTGAATGTGGAGTTGGTGGCATGTGAAACCCGCATGTGGAGCATTCGTTTGTGTGGGATGCTCTACCAGCTTCATCTCAGTCCTAGGCACTCAAATGGCACTAAGCATAGAGTGTGAAAACTGAGTTTCCTTGAGAGCTGCTTGGAAGCCTGATGGTGTGTGAAGTTAGTGAGCCAAATGGAGTTGTTCTCCCACAAGAACCACTCGGCTGATCCTTCTTCAATATGCCCTTCACCAACATGCAGTGTTTCCTTGATTAAATTAGCTCTCACACCAATATTTGCGTCTAGAGCCTTTGCATTGAGGGCTATCTGAAAACGGCTGTGGCGCTGAAGTTGCCTGTGAATGTGGAGTTGGTGGCATGTGAAACCCGCATGTGGAGCATTCGTTTGTGTGGGATGCTCTACCAGCTTCATCTCAGTCCTAGGCACTCAAAAGGCACTAAGCATAGAGTGTGAAAACTGAGTTTCCTTGAGAGCTGCTTGGAAGCCTGATGGTGTGTGAAGTTAGTGAGCCAAATGGAGTTGTTCTCCCACAAGAACCACTCGGCTGATCCTTCTTCAATATGCCCTTCACCAACATGCAGTGTTTCCTTGATTGAATTAGCTCTCACACCAATATTTGTGTCTAGAGCCTTTGCATTGAGGGCTATCTGAAAACGGCTGTGGCGCTGAAGTTGCCTGTGAATGTGGAGTTGGTGGCATGTGAAACCCGCATGTGGAGCATTCGTTTGTGTGGGATGCTCTACCAGGTTCATTCCTAGATAATGCACTCAAAGGGCACTAAGCATAGAGTGTGAAAACTGAGTTTCCTTGAGAGCTGCTTGGAAGCCTGATGGTGTGTGAAGTTAGTGAGCCAAATGGAGTTGTTCTCCCACAAGAACCACTCGGCTGATCCTTCTTCAATATGCCCTTCACCAACATGCAGTGTTTCCTTGATTGAATTAGCTCTCACACCAATATTTGCGTCTAGAGCCTTTGCATTGAGGGCTATCTGAAAACGGCTGTGGCGCTGAAGTTGCCTGTGAATGTGGAGTTGGTGGCATGTGAAACCCGCATGTGGAGCATTCGTTTGTGTGGCATGCTCACCAAGCCTCATTTCAGTCCTAGGCACTCAAAGGGCACTAAGCATAGAGTGTGAAAACTGAGTTTCCTTGAGAGCTGCTTGGAAGCCTGATGGTGTGTGAAGTTAGTGAGCCAAATGGAGTTGTTCTCCCACAAGAACCACTCGGCTGATCCTTCTTCAATATGCCCTTCACCAACATGCAGTGTTTCCTTGATTGAATTAGCTCTGACACCAATATTTGCGTCTAGAGCCTTTGCATTGAGGGCTATCTGAAAATGGCTGTGGCGCTGAAGTTGCCTGTGAATGTGGAGTTGGTGGCATGTGAAACCCGCATGTGGAGCATTCGTTTGTGTGGGATGCTCTACCAGGTTCATTCCTAAATAATGCACTCAAAGGGCACTAAGCATAGAGTGTGAAAACTGAGTTTCCTTGAGAGCTGCTTGGAAGCCTGATGGTGTGTGAAGTTAGTGAGCCAAATGGAGTTGTTCTCCCACAAGAACCACTCGGCTGATCCTTCTTCAATATGCCCTTCACCAACATGCAGTGTTTCCTTGATTGAATTAGCTCTCACACCAATATTTGCGTCAAGAGCCTTTGCATTGAGGGCTATCTGAAAACGGCTGTGGCGCTGAAGTTGCCTGTGAATGTGGAGTTGGTGGCATGTGAAACCCGCATGTGGAGCATTCGTTTGTGTGGGATGCTCTACCAGGTTCATTCCTAGATAATGCACTCAAAGGGCACTAAGCATAGAGTGTGAAAACTGAGTTTCCTTGAGAGCTGCTTGGAAGCCTGATGGTGTGTGAAGTTAGTGAGCCAAATGGAGTTGTTCTCCCACAAGAACCACTCGGCTGATCCTTCTTCAATATGCCCTTCACCAACATGCAGTGTTTCCTTGATTGAATTAGCTCTGACACCAATATTTGCGTCTAGAGCCTTTGCATTGAGGGCTATCTGAAAATGGCTGTGGCGCTGAAGTTGCCTGAGAATGTGGAGTTGGTGGCATGTGAAACCCGCATGTGGAGCATTCGTTTGTGTGGGATGCTCTACCAGGTTCATTCCTAAATAATGCACTCAAAGGGCACTAAGCATAGAGTGTGAAAACTGAGTTTCCTTGAGAGCTGCTTGGAAGCCTGATGGTGTGTGAAGTTAGTGAGCCAAATGGAGTTGTTCTCCCACAAGAACCACTCGGCTGATCCTTCTTCAATATGCCCTTCACCAACATGCAGTGTTTCCTTGATTGAATTAGCTCTCACACCAATATTTGCGTCAAGAGCCTTTGCATTGAGGGCTATCTGAAAACGGCTGTGGCGCTGAAGTTGCCTGTGAATGTGGAGTTGGTGGCATGTGAAACCCGCATGTGGAGCATTCGTTTGTGTGGGATGCTCTACCAGGTTCATTCCTAGATAATGCACTCAAAGGGCACTAAGCATAGAGTGTGAAAACTGAGTTTCCTTGAGAGCTGCTTGGAAGCCTGATGGTGTGTGAAGTTAGTGAGCCAAATGGAGTTGTTCTCCCACAAGAACCACTCGGCTGATCCTTCTTCAATATGCCCTTCACCAACATGCAGTGTTTCCTTGGTTGAATTAGCTCTCACACTAATATTTGTGTCTAGAGCCTTTGCATTGAGGGCTATCTGAAAACGGCTGTGGCGCTGAAGTTGCCTGTCAATGTGGAGTTGGTGGCATGTGAAACCCGCATGTGGAGCATTCGTTTGTGTGGGATGCTCTACCAGGTTCATTCCTAGATAATGCACTCAAAGGGCACTAAGCATAGAGTGTGAAAACTGAGTTTCCTTGAGAGCTGCTTGGAAGCCTGATGGTGTGTGAAGTTAGTGAGCCAAATGGAGTTGTTCTCCCACAAGAACCACTCGGCTGATCCTTCTTCAATATGCCCTTCACCAACATGCAGTGTTTCCTTGATTGAATTAGCTCTGACACCAATATTTGCGTCTAGAGCCTTTGCATTGAGGGCTATCTGAAAACGGCTGTGGCGCTGAAGTTGCCTGTGAATGTGGAGTTGGTGGCATGTGAAACCCGCATGTGGAGCATTCGTTTGTGTGGGATGCTCTACCAGGTTCATTCCTAGATAATGCACTCAAAGGGCACTAAGCATAGAGTGTGAAAACTGAGTTTCCTTGAGAGCTGCTTGGAAGCCTGATGGTGTGTGAAGTTAGTGAGCCAAATGGAGTTGTTCTCCCACAAGAACCACTCGGCTGATCCTTCTTCAATATGCCCTTCACCAACATGCAGTGTTTCCTTGATTGAATTAGCTCTCACACCAATATTTGCGTCTAGAGCCTTTGCATTGAGGGCTATCTGAAAACGGCTGTGGCGCTGAAGTTGCCTGTCAATGTGGAGTTGGTGGCATGTGAAACCCGCATGTGGAGCATTCGTTTGTGTGCCATGCTCACCAAACCTCATTTCAGTCCTAGGCACTCAAATGGCACTAAGCATAGAGTGTGAAAACTGAGTTTCCTTGAGAGCTGCTTGGAAGCCTGATGGTGTGTGAAGTTAGTGAGCCAAATGGAGTTGTTCTCCCACAAGAACCACTCGGCTGATCCTTCTTCAATATGCCCTTCACCAACATGCAGTGTTTCCTTGATTGAATTAGCTCTCACACCAATATTTGCGTCAAGAGCCTTTGCATTGAGGGCTATCTGAAAACGGCTGTGGCGCTGAAGTTGCCTGTGAATGTGGAGTTGGTGGCATGTGAAACCCGCATGTGGAGCATTCGTTTGTGTGGGATGCTCTACCAGGTTCATTCCTAGATAATGCACTCAAAGGGCACTAAGCATAGAGTGTGAAAACTGAGTTTCCTTGAGAGCTGCTTGGAAGCCTGATGGTGTGTGAAGTTAGTGAGCCAAATGGAGTTGTTCTCCCACAAGAACCACTCGGCTGATCCTTCTTCAATATGCCCTTCACCAACATGCAGTGTTTCCTTGATTGAATTAGCTCTCACACCAATATTTGCGTCTAGAGCCTTTGCATTGAGGGCTATCTGAAAACGGCTGTGGCGCTGAAGTTGCCTGTGAATGTGGAGTTGGTGGCATGTGAAACCCGCATGTGGAGCATTCGTTTGTGTGGGATGCTCTACCAGGTTCATTCCTAGATAATGCACTCAAAGGGCACTAAGCATAGAGTGTGAAAACTGAGTTTCCTTGAGAGCTGCTTGGAAGCCTGATGGTGTGTGAAGTTAGTGAGCCAAATGGAGTTGTTCTCCCACAAGAACCACTCGGCTGATCCTTCTTCAATATGCCCTTCACCAACATGCAGTGTTTCCTTGATTGAATTAGCTCTCACACCAATATTTGCGTCAAGAGCCTTTGCATTGAGGGCTATCTGAAAACGGCTGTGGCGCTGAAGTTGCCTGTGAATGTGGAGTCGGTAGCATGTGAAACCCGCATGTGGAGCATTCGTTTGTGTGGGATGCTCTACCAGGTTCATTCCTAGATAATGCACTCAAAGGGCACTAAGCATAGAGTGTGAAAACTGAGTTTCCTTGAGAGCTGCTTGGAAGCCTGATGGTGTGTGAAGTTAGTGAGCCAAATGGAGTTGTTCTCCCACAAGAACCACTCGGCTGATCCTTCTTCAATATGCCCTTCACCAACATGCAGTGTTTCCTTGGTTGAATTAGCTCTCACACTAATATTTGTGTCTAGAGCCTTTGCATTGAGGGCTATCTGAAAACGGCTGTGGCGCTGAAGTTGCCTGTGAATGTGGAGTTGGTGGCATGTGAAACCCGCATGTGGAGCATTAGTTTGTGTGGGATGCTCTACCAGGTTCATTCCTAGATAATGCACTCAAAGGGCACTAAGCATAGAGTGTGAAAATTGAGTTTCCTTGAGAGCTGCTTGGAAGCCTGATGGTGTGTGAAGTTAGTGAGCCAAATGGAGTTGTTCTCCCACAAGAACCACTCGGCTGATCCTTCTTCAATATGCCCTTCACCAACATGCAGTGTTTCCTTGATTGAATTAGCTCTCAAACCAGTGTTTGCGTCTAGAGCCTTTGCATTGAGGGCTATCTGAAAACGGCTGTGGCGCTGAAGTTGCCTGTCAATGTGGAGTTGGTGGCATGTGAAACCCGCATGTGGAGCATTCGTTTGTGTGGGATGCTCTACCAGGTTCATTCGTAGATAATGCACTCAAAGGGCACTAAGCATAGAGTGTGAAGACTGAGTTTCCTTGAGAGCTGCTTGGAAGCCTGATGGTGTGTGAAGTTAGTGAGCCAAATGGAGTTGTTCTCCCACAAGAACCACTCGGCTGATCCTTCTTCAATATGCCCTTCACCAACACGCAGTGTTTCCTTGATTGAATTAGCTCTCACACCAATATTTGCGTCTAGAGCCTTTGCATTGAGGGCTATCTGAAAACGGCTGTGGCGCTGAAGTTGCCTGTGAATGTGGAGTTGGTGGCATGTGATACCCGCATGTGGAGCATTCGTTTGTGTGGCATGCTCACCAAGCCTCATTTCAGTCCTAGGCACTCAAAGGGCACTAAGCATAGAGTGTGAAAACTGAGTTTCCTTGAGAGCTGCTTGGAAGCCTGATGGTGTGTGAAGTTAGTGAGCCAAATGGAGTTGTTCTCCCACAAGAACCACTCGGCTGATCCTTCTTCAATATGCCCTTCACCAACATGCAGTGTTTCCTTGATTGAATTAGCTCTCACACCAATATTTGCGTCTAGAGCCTTTGCATTGATGGCTATCTGAAAACGGCTGTGGAGCTGAAGTTGCCTGTGAATGTGGAGTTGGTAGCATTTGAAACCCGCATGTGGAGCACTTGTTTGTGTGGGATGCTCTACCAGGTTCATTCCTAGATAATGCACTCAAAGGGCATTAAGCATAGAGTGTGAAAACTGAGTTTCCTTGAGAGCTGCTTGGAAGCCTGATGGTGTGTGAAGTTAGTGAGCCAAATGGAGTTGTTCTCCCACAAGAACCACTCGGCTGATCCTTCTTCAATATGCCCTTCACCAACATGCAGTGTTTCCTTGATTGAATTAGCTCTCACACCAATATTTGCGTCTAGAGCCTTTGCATTGAGGGCTATCTGAAAACGGCTGTGGCGCTGAAGTTGCCTGTGAATGTGGAGTTGGTGGCATGTGAAACCCGCATGTGGAGCATTCGTTTGTGTGGGATGCTCTACCAGGTTCATTCCTAGATAATGCACTCAAAGGGCACTAAGCATAGAGTGTGAAAACTGAGTTTCCTTGAGAGCTGCTTGGAAGCATGATGGTGTGTGAAGTTAGTGAGCCAAATGGAGTTGTTCTCCCACAAGAACCACTCGGCTGATCCTTCTTCAATATGCCCTTCACCAATACGCAGTGTTTCCTTGATTGAATTAGCTCTCACACCAATATTTGCGTCTAGAGCCTTTGCATTGAGGGCTATGTGAAAATGGCTGTGGCGCTGAAGTTGCCTGAGAATGTGGAGTTGGTGGCATGTGAAACCCGCATGTGGAGCACTTGTTTGTGTGGGATGCTCTACCAGGTTCATTCCTAGATAATGCACTCAAAGGGCACTAAGCATAGAGTGTGAAAACTGAGTTTCCTTGAGAGCTGCTTGGAAGCCTGATGGTGTGTGAAGTTAGTGAGCCAAATGGAGTTGTTCTCCCACAAGAACCACTCGGCTGATCCTTCTTCAATATGCCCTTCACCAACATGCAGTGTTTCCTTGATTGAATTAGCTCTCACACCAATTTTTGCGTCTAGAGCCTTTGCATTGAGGGCTATCTGAAAATGGCTGTGTCGCTGAAGTTGCCTGTCAATGTGGAGTTGGTGGCATGTGAAACCCGCATGTGGAGCATTCGTTTGTGTGGCATGCTCACGAAGCCTCTTTTCAGTCCTAGGCACTCAAAGGGCACTAAGCATAGAGTGTGAAAACTGAGTTTCCTTGAGAGCTGCTTGGAAGCCTGATGGTGTGTGAAGTTAGTGAGCCAAATGGAGTTGTTCTCCCACAAGAACCACTCGGCTGATCCTTCTTCAATATGCCCTTCACCAACATGCAGTGTTTCCTTGATTGAATTAGCTCTCACACCAATATTTGCGTCTAGAGCCTTTGCATTGAGGGCTATCTGAAAACGGCTGTGGAGCTGAAGTTGCCTGTCAATGTGGAGTTGGTAGCATGTGAAACCCGCATGTGGAGCACTTGTTTGTGTGGGATGCTCTACCAGGTTCATTCCTAGATAATGCACTCAAAGGGCACTAAGCATAGAGTGTGAAAACTGAGTTTCCTTGAGAGCTGCTTGGAAGCCTGATGGTGTGTGAAGTTAGTGAGCCAAATGGAGTTGTTCTCCCACAAGAACCACTCGGCTGATCCTTCTTCAATATGCCCTTCACCAACATGCAGTGTTTCCTTGATTGAATTAGCTCTCACACCAATATTTGCGTCTAGAGCCTTTGCATTGAGGGCTATCTAAAAACGGCTGTGGCGCTGAAGTTGCCTGTCAATGTGGAGTTGGTGGCATGTGAAACCCGCGTTTGGGCATTTGTTTGTGTGGGATGCTCTACCAGGTTCATTCCTAGATAATGCACTCAAAGGGCACTAAGCATAGAGTGTGAAAACTGAGTTTCCTTGAGAGCTGCTTGGAAGCCTGATGGTGTGTGAAGTTAGTGAGCCAAATGGAGTTGTTCTCCCACAAGAACCACTTGGCTGATCCTTCTTCAATATGCCCTTCACCAACATGCAGAGTTTCCTTGATTGAATTAGCTCTCACACCAGTATTTGCGTCTAGAGCCTTTGCATTGAGGGCTATCTGAAAACGGCTGTGGCGCTGAAGTTGCCTGTCAATGTGGAGTTGGTGGCATGTGAAACCCGCATGTGGAGCATTCGTTTGTGTGGGATGCTCTACCAGGTTCATTCCTAGATAATGCACTCAAAGGGCACTAAGCATAGAGTGTGAAAACTGAGTTTCCTTGAGAGCTGCTTGGAAGCCTGATGGTGTGTGAAGTTAGTGAGCCAAATGGAGTTGTTCTCCCACAAGAACCACTCAGCTGATCCTTCTTCAATATGCCCTTCACCAACATGCAGTGTTTCCTTGATTGAATTAGCTCTCACACCAATATTTGCGTCTAGAGCCTTTGCATTGAGGGCTATCTGAAAACAGCTGTGGCGCTGAAGTTGCCTGTCAATGTGGAGTTGGTGGCATGTGAAACCCGCGTTTGGGCATTTGTTTGTGTGGGATGCTCTACCAGGTTCATTCCTAGATAATGCACTCAAAGGGCACTAAGCATAGAGTGTGAAAACTGAGTTTCCTTGAGAGCTGCTTGGAAGCCTGATGGTGTGTGAAGTTAGTGAGCCAAATGGAGTTGTTCTCCCACAAGAACCACTTGGCTGATCCTTCTTCAATATGCCCTTCACCAACATGCAGAGTTTCCTTGATTGAATTAGCTCTCACACCAGTATTTGCGTCTAGAGCCTTTGCATTGAGGGCTATCTGAAAACGGCTGTGGCGCTGAAGTTGCCTGTGAATGTGGAGTTGGTGGCATGTGAAACCCGCATGTGGAGCATTCGTTTGTGTGGGATGCACTACCAGGTTCATTCCTAGATAATGCACTCAAAGGGCACTAAGCATAGAGTGTGAAAACTGAGTTTCCTTGAGAGCTGCTTGGAAGCCTGATGGTGTGTGAAGTTAGTGAGCCAAATGGAGTTGTTCTCCCACAAGAACCACTCAGCTGATCCTTCTTCAATATGCCCTTCACCAACATGCAGTGTTTCCTTGATTGAATTAGCTCTCACACCAATATTTGCGTCTAGAGCCTTTGCATTGAGGGCTATCTGAAAATGGCTGTGGCGCTGAAGTTGCCTGAGAATGTGGAGTTGGTGGCATGTGAAACCCGCATGTGGAGCATTCGTTTGTGTGGGATGCTCTACCAGGTTCATTCCTAGATAATGCACTCAAAGGGCACTAAGCATAGAGTGTGAAAACTGAGTTTCCTTGAGAGCTGCTTGGAAGCCTGATGGTGTGTGAAGTTAGTGAGCCAAATGGAGTTGTTCTCCCACAAGAACCACTCGGCTGATCCTTCTTCAATATGCCCTTCACCAACACGCAGTGTTTCCTTGATTGAATTAGCTCTCACACCAATATTTGCGTCTAGAGCCTTTGCATTGAGGGCTATCTGAAAACGGCTGTGGCGCTGAAGTTGCCTGTGAATGTGGAGTTGGTAGCATGTGAAACCCGCATGTGGAGCACTTGTTTGTGTGGGATGCTCTACCAGGTTCATTCCTAGATAATGCACTCAAAGGGCACTAAGCATAGATTGTGAAAACTGAGTTTCCTTGAGAGCTGCTTGGAAGCCTGATGGTGTGTGAAGTTAGTGAGCCAAATGGAGTTGTTCTCCCACAAGAACCACTCGGCTGATCCTTCTTCAATATGCCCTTCACCAACATGCAGTGTTTCCTTGATTGAATTAGCTCTCACACCAATTTTTGCGTCTAGAGCCTTTGCATTGAGGGCTATCTGAAAATGGCTGTGGCGCTGAAGTTGCCTGTGAATGTGGAGTTGGTGGCATGTGAAACCCGCATGTGGAGCATTCGTTTGTGTGGGATGCTCTACCAGGTTCATTCCTAGATAATGCACTCAAAGGGCACTAAGCATAGAGTGTGAGAACTGAGTTTCCTTGAGAGCTGCTTGGAAGCCTGATGGTGTGTGAAGTTAGTGAGCCAAATGGAGTTGTTCTCCCACAAGAACCACTCGGCTGATCCTTCTTCAATATGCCCTTCACCAACATGCAGTGTTTCCCTTGATTGAATTAGCTCTCACACCAATATTTGTGTCTAGAGCCTTTGCATTGAGGGCTATCTGAAAACGGCTGTGGCGCTGAAGTTGCCTGTGAATGTGGAGTTGGTGGCATGTGAAACCCGCATGTGGAGCATTCGTTTGTGTGGGATGCTCTACCAGGTTCATTCCTAGATAATGCAGTCAAAGGGCACTAAGCATAGAGTGTGCAAACTGAGTTTCCTTGAGAGCTGCTTGGAAGCCTGATGGTGTGTGAAGTTAGTGAGCCAAATGGAGTTGTTCTCCACAAGAACCACTCGGCTGATCCTTCTTCAATATGCCCTTCACCAACATGCAGTGTTTCCTTGATGGAATTAGCTCTCACACCAATATTTGCGTCTAGAGCCTTTGCATTGAGGGCTATCTGAAAACGGCTGTGGCGCTGAAGTTGCCTGTGAATGTGGAGTTGGTGGCATGTGAAACCCGCATGTGGAGCACTTGTTTGTGTGGGATGCTCTACCAGGTTCATTCCTAGATAATGCACTCAAAGGGCACTAAGCATAGAGTGTGAAAACTGAGTTTCCTTGAGAGCTGCTTGGAAGCCTGATGGTGTGTGAAGTTAGTGAGCCAAATGGAGTTGTTCTCCCACAAGAACCACTCGGCTGATCCTTCTTCAATATGCCCTTCACCAACATGCAGTGTTTCCTTGATGGAATTAGCTCTCACACCAATATTTGCGTCTAGAGCCTTTGCATTGAGGGCTATCTGAAAAAGGCTGTGGCGCTGAAGTTGCCTGTGAATGTGGAGTGGTGGCATGTGAAACCCGCATGTGGAGCATTCGTTTGTGTGGCATGCTCACCAAGCCTCATTTCAGTCCTAGGCACTCAAATGGCACTAAGCATAGAGTGTGAAAACTGAGTTTCCTTGAGAGCTGCTTGGAAGCCTGATGGTGTGTGAAGTTAGTGAGCCAAATGGAGTTGTTCTCCCACAAGAACCACTCGGCTGATCCTTCTTCAATATGCCCTTCACCAACATGCAGTGTTTCCTTGATTGAATTAGCTCTCACACCAATATTTGCGTCTAGAGCCTTTGCATTGAGGGCTATCTGAAAACAGCTGTGGTGCTGAAGTTGCCTGTGAATGTGGAGTTGGTGGCATGTGAAACCCGCATGTGGAGCATTCGTTTGTGTGGGATGATCTACCAGCTTCATCTCAGTCCAAGGCACTCAAAAGGCACTAAGCATAGAGTGTGAAAACTGAGTTTCCTTGAGAGCTGCTTGGAAGCCTGATGGTGTGTGAAGTTAGTGAGCCAAATGGAGTTGTTCTCCCACAAGAACCACTCGGCTGATCCTTCTTCAATATGCCCTTCACCAACATGCAGTGTTTCCTTGATTGAATTAGCTCTCACACCAATATTTGTGTCTAGAGCCTTTGCATTGAGGGCTATCTGAAAACGGCTGTGGCGCTGAAGTTGCCTGAGAATGTGGAGTTGGTGGCATGTGAAACCCGCATGTGGAGCATTCGTTTGTGTGGCATGCTCTACCAGGTTCATTCCTAGATAATGCACTCAAAGGGCACTAAGCATAGAGTGTGAAAACTGAGTTTCCTTGAGAGCTGCTTGGAAGCCTGATGGTGTGTGAAGTTAGTGAGCCAAATGGAGTTGTTCTCCCACAAGAACCACTCGGCTGATCCTTCTTCAATATGCCCTTCACCAACATGCAGTGTTTCCTTGATTGAATTAGCTCTCACACCAATATTTGCGTCTAAAGCCTTTGCATTGAGGGCTATCTGAAAACGGCTGTGGCGCTGAAGTTGCCTGAGAATGTGGAGTTGGTGGCATGTGAAACCCGCATGTGGAGCAGTTGTTTGTGTGGGATGCTCTACCAGGTTCATTCCTAGATAATGCACTCAAAGGGCACTAAGCATAGAGTGTGAAAACTGAGTTTCCTTGGGAGCTGCTTGGAAGCCTGATGGTGTGTGAAGTTAGTGAGCCAAATGGAGTTGTTCTCCAACAAGAACCACTCGGCTGATCCTTCTTCAATATGCCCTTCACCAACATGCAGTGTTTCCTTGATTGAATTAGCTCTCACACCAATATTTGTGTCTAGAGCCTTTGCATTGAGGGCTATCTGAAAACAGCTATGGCGCTGAAGTTGCCTGTGAATGTGGAGTTGGTGGCATGTGAAACCCGCATGTGGAGCATTCGTTTGTGTGGGATGCTCTACCAGCTTCATCTCAGTCCTAGGCACTCAAATGGCACTAAGCATAGAGTGTGAAAACTGAGTTTCCTTGAGAGCTGCTTGGAAGCCTGATGGTGTGTGAAGTTAGTGAGCCAAATGGAGTTGTTCTCCCACAAGAACCACTCGGCTGATCCTTCTTCAATATGCCCTTCACCAACATGCAGTGTTTCCTTGATTGAATTAGCTCTCACACCAATTTTTGCGTCTAGAGCCTTTGCATTGAGGGCTATCTGAAAACGGCTGTGGCGCTGAAGTTGCCTGTGAATGTGGAGTTGGTGGCATGTGAAACCCGCATGTGGAGCATTCGTTTGTGTGGGATGCTCTACCAGCCTCATCTCAGTCCTAGGCACTCAAAAGGCACTAAGCATAGAGTGTGAAAACTGAGTTTCCTTGAGAGCTGCTTGGAAGCCTGATGGTGTGTGAAGTTAGTGAGCCAAATGGAGTTGTTCTCCCACAAGAACACTCGGCTGATCCTTCTTCAATATGCCCTTCACCAACATGCAGTGTTTCCTTGATTGAATTAGCTCTCACACCAATATTTGTGTCTAGAGCCTTTGCATTGAGGGCTATCTGAAAATGGCTGTGGCGCTGAAGTTGCCTGTGAATGTGGATTTGGTGGCATGTGAAACCCGCATGTGGAGCATTCGTTTGTGTGGGATGCTCTACCAGGTTCATTCCTAGATAATGCACTCAAAGGGCACTAAGCATAGAGTGTGAAAACTGAGTTTCCTTGAGAGCTGCTTGGAAGCCTGATGGTGTGTGAAGTTAGTGAGCCAAATGGAGTTGTTCTCCCACAAGAACCACTCGGCTGATCCTTCTTCAATATGCCCTTCACCAACATGCAGTGTTTTCCTTGATTGAATTAGCTCTCACACCAATATTTGCGTCTAGAGCCTTTGCATTGAGGGCTATCTGAAAACGGCTGTGGCGCTGAAGTTGCCTGTGAATGTGGAGTTGGTGGCATGTGAAACCCGCATGTGGAGCATTCGTTTGTGTGGGATGCTCACCAAGCCTCATTTCAGTCCTAGGCACTCAAAGGGCACTAAGCATAGAGTGTGAAAACTGAGTTTCCTTGAGAGCTGCTTGAAGCCTGATGGTTGTGTGAAGTTAGTGAGCCAAATGGAGTTGTTCTCCCACAAGAACCACTCGGCTGATCCTTCTTCAATATGCCCTTCACCAACATGCAGTGTTTCCTTGATTGAATTAGCTCTCACACCAATATTTGCGTCTAGAGCCTTTGCATTGAGGGCTATCTGAAACGGCTGTGGCGCTGAAGTTGCCTGTGAATGTGGAGTTGGTGGCATGTGAAGCCCGCATGTGGAGCATTCGTTTGTGTGGGGATGCTCTACCAGGTACATTCCTAGATAATGCACTCAAAGGGCACTAAGCATAGAGTGTGAAAACTGAGTTTCCTTGAGAGCTGCTTGGAAGCCTGGTGGTGTGTGAAGTTAGTGAGCCAAATGGAGTTGTTCTCCCACAAGAACCACTCGGCTGATCCTTCTTCAATATGCCCTTCAGCAACATGCAGTGTTTCCTTGATTGAATTAGCTCTCACACCAATATTTGCGTCTAGAGCCTTTGCATTTAGGGCTATCTGAAAACGGCTGTGGCGCTGAAGTTGCCTGTGAATTTTTAGTTGGTGGCATGTGAAACCCGCATGTGGAGCATTCGTTTGTGTGGGATGCTCTACCAGGTTCATTCCTGGATAATGCACTCAACAAAGTGCACTAAGCATAGAGTGTGAAAACTGAGTTTCCTTGAGAGCTGCTTGGAAGCCTGATGGTGTGTGAAGTTAGTGAGCCAAATGGAGTTGTTCTCCCACAAGAACCACTCGGCTGATCCTTCTTCAATATGCCCTTCACCAACATGCAGTGTTTCCTTGATTGAATTAGCTCTCACACCAATATTTGCGTCTAGAGCCTTTGCATTGAGGGCTATCTGAAAAAGGCTGTGGCGCTGAAGTTGCCTGTCAATGTGGAGTTGGTGGCATGAGAAACCCGCATGTGGAGCATTCGTTTGTGTGGCATGCTCTACCAGCTTCATGTGAGTCCCAGGAACTCAAAGGGCACTAAGCATAGAGTGTGGAAACTGAGTTTCCTTGAGAGCTGCTTGGAAGCCTGATGGTGTGTGAAGTTAGTGAGCCAAATGGAGTTGTTCTCCCACAAGAACCACTCGGCTGATCCTTCTTCAATATGCCCTTCACCAACATGCAGTGTTTCCTTGATTGAATTAGCTCTCACACCAATATTTGCGTCTAGAGCCTTTGCATTGAGGGCTATCTGAAAATGGCTGTGGCGCTGAAGTTGCCTGTGAATGTGGAGTTGGTGGCATGTGAAACCCGCATGTGGAGCATTCGTTTGTGTGGGATGCTCTACCAGGTTCATTCCTAGATAATGCACTCAAAGGGCACTAAGCATAGAGTGTGAAAACTGAGTTTCCTTGAGAGCTGCTTGGAAGCCTGATGGTGTGTGAAGTTAGTGAGTCAAATGGAGTTGTTCTCCCACAAGAACCACTCGGCTGATCCTTCTTCAATATGCCTTTCACCAACATGCAGTGTTTCCTTGATTGAATTAGCTCTCACACCAATATTTGCGTCTAGAGCCTTTGCATTGAGGGCTATCTGAAAATGGCTGTGGCGCTGAAGTTGTCTGAGAATGTGGAGTTGGTGGCATGTGAAACCCGCATGTGGAACATTCGTTTGTGTGGGATGCTCTACCAGGTTCATTCCTAGATAATGCACTCAAATGGCACTAAGCATAGAGTGTGAAAACTGAGTTTCCTTGAGAGCTGCTTGGATGCCTGATGGTGTGTGAAGTTAGTGAGCCAAATGGAGTTGTTCTCCCACAAGAACCACTCGGCTGATCCTTCTTCAATATGCCCTTCACCAACATGCAGTGTTTCCTTGATTGAATTAGCTCTCACACCAATATTTGCGTCTAGAGCCTTTGCATTGAGGGCTATCTGAAAACGGCTGTGGCGCTGAAGTTGCCTGTGAATGTGGAGTTGGTGGCATGTGAAACCCGCATGTGGAGCATTCGTTTGTGTGGGATGCTCTACCAGGTTCATTCCTGGATAATGCACTCAACAAAGGGCACTAAGCATAGAGTGTGAAAACTGAGTTTCCTTGAGAGCTGCTTGGAAGCCTGATGGTGTGTGAAGTTAGTGAGCCAAATGGAGTTGTTCTCCCACAAGAACCACTCGGCTGATCCTTCTTCAATATGCCCTTCACCAACATGCAGTGTTTCCTTGGTTGAATTAGCTCTCACACCAATATTTGCGTCTAGAGCCTTTGCATTGAGGGCTATCTGAAAACGGCTGTGGCGCTGAAGTTGCCTGTGAATGTGGAGTTGGTGGCATGTGAAACCCGCATGTGGAGCATTCGTTTGTGTGGCATGCTCACCAAACTTCATTTCAGTCCTAGGCACTCAAAGGGCACTAAGCATAGAGTTTGAAAACTGAGTTTCCTTGAGAGCTGCTTGGAAGCCGAATGGTGTGTGAAGTTAGTGAGCCAAATGGAGTTGTTCTCCCACAAGAACCACTCGGCTGATCCTTCTTCAATATGCCCTTCACCAACATGCAGTGTTTCCTTGATTGAATTAGCTCTCACACCAATATTTGCGTCTAGAGCCTTTGCATTGAGGGCTATCTGAAAACGGCTGTGGCGCTGAAGTTGCCTGTGAATGTGGAGTTGGTGGCATGTGAAACCCGCATGTGGAGCATTCGTTTGTGTGGGATGCTGACCAAGCTTCAT
This sequence comes from Ochotona princeps, assembly GCF_030435755.1. Classification (NCBI taxonomy): domain Eukaryota; kingdom Metazoa; phylum Chordata; class Mammalia; order Lagomorpha; family Ochotonidae; genus Ochotona; species Ochotona princeps. The sequence goes on along the minus strand of NW_026700014.1, from coordinate 1,510 downwards.
TTCAGTCCTAGGCACTCAAAGGGCACTAAGCATAGAGTGTGAAAACTGAGTTTCCTTGAGAGCTGCTTGGAAGCCTGATGGTGTGTGAAGTTAGTGAGCCAAATGGAGTTGTTCTCCCACAAGAACCACTCGGCTGATCCTTCTTCAATATGCCCTTCACCAACATGCAGTGTTTCCTTGATTGAATTAGCTCTCACACCAATATTTGCGTCTAGAGCCTTTGCATTGAGGGCTATCTGAAAATGGCTGTGGCGCTGAAGTTGCCTGTGAATGTGGAGTTGGTGGCATGTGAAACCCGCATGTGGAGCATTCGTTTGTGTGGGATGCTCTACCAGGTTCATTCCTAGATAATGCACTCAAAGGGCACTAAGCATAGAGTGTGAAAACTGAGTTTCCTTGAGAGCTGCTTGGAAGCCTGGTGGTGTGTGAAGTTAGTGAGCCAAATGGAGTTGTTCTCCCACAAGAACCACTCGGCTGATCCTTCTTCAATATGCCCTTCACCAACATGCAGTGTTTCCTTGATTGAATTAGCTCTCACACCAATATTTGCGTCTAGAGCCTTTGCATTGAGGGCTATCTGAAAATGGCTGTGGCGCTGAAGTTGCCTGAGAATGTGGAGTTGGAGGCATATGAAACCCGCATGTGGAGCATTCGTTTGTGTGCGATGCTCTACCAGGTTCATTCCTAGATAATGCACTCAAAGGGCACTAAGCATAGAGTGTGTAAACTGAGTTTCCTTGAGAGCTGCTTGGAAGCCTGATGGTGTGTGAAGTTAGTGAGCCAAATGGAGTTGTTCTCCCACAAGAACCACTCGGCTGATCCTTCTTCAATATGCCCTTCACCAACATGCAGTGTTTCCTTGATTGAATTAGCTCTCACACCAATATTTGCGTCTAGAGCCTTTGCATTGAGGGCTATCTGAAAACGACTGTGGCGCTGAAGTTGCCTGTGAATTTGGAGTTGGTGGCATGTGAAACCCGCATGTGGAGCATTCGTTTGTGTGGGATGCTCTACCAGGTTCATTCCTGGATAATGCACTCAACAAAGGGCACTAAGCATAGAGTGTGAAAACTGAGTTTCCTTGAGAGCTGCTTGGAAGCCTGATGGTGTGTGAAGTTAGTGAGCCAAATGGAGTTGTTCTCCCACAAGAACCACTCGGCTGATCCTTCTTCAATATGCCCTTCACCAACATGCAGTGTTTCCTTGATTGAATTAGCTCTCACACCAATATTTGCGTCTAGAGCCTTTGCATTGAGGGCTATCTGAAAAAGGCTGTGGCGCTGAAGTTGCCTGCCAATGTGGAGTTGGTGGCATGAGAAACCCGCATGTGGAGCATTCGTTTGTGTGGCATGCTCTACCAGCTTCATGTGAGTCCCAGGAACTCAAAGGGCACTAAGCATAGAGTGTGGAAACTGAGTTTCCTTGAGAGCTGCTTGGAAGCCTGATGGTGTGTGAAGTTAGTGAGCCAAATGGAGTTGTTCTCCCACAAGAACCACTCGGCTGATCCTTC
>NW_026700013.1:0-26611 GCF_030435755.1 Ochotona princeps | reverse complement strand
TGAATCCACTTTGCTGATCCTTCTTCAATATGCCCTTCACCAACATGCAGTGTTTCCTTGATTGAATTAGCTCTCACACCAATATTTGCGTCTAGAGCCTTTGCATTGAGAGCTATCTGAAAACGGCTGTGGCGCTGAAGTTGCCTGTGAATGTGGAGTTGGTGGCATGTGAAACCCGCATGTGGAGCATTCATTTGTGTGGGATGCTGACCAAGCTTCATTTCAGTCCTAGGCACACAAAGGGCACTAAGCATAGGTGTGAAAACTGAGTTTCCTTGAGAGCTGCTTGGAAGCCTGATGGTGTGTGAAGTTAGTGAGCCAAATGGAGTTGTTCTCCCACAAGAACCACTCGGCTGATCCTTCTTCAATATGCCCTTCACCAACATGCAGTGTTTCCTTGATTGAATTAGCTCTCACACCAATATTTGCGTCTAGAGCCTTTGCATTGAGGGCTATCTGAAAACGGCTGTGGCTCTGAAGTTGCCTGTGAATGTGGAGTTGGTGGCATGTGAAACCCGCATGTGGAGCATTAGTTTGTGTGGGATGCTCTACCAGGTTCATTCCTAGATAATGCACTCAAAGGGCACTAAGCATAGAGTGCGAAAACTGAGCTTCCTTGAGAGCTGCTTGGAAGCCTGATGGTGTGTGAAGTTAGTGAGCCAAATGGAGTTGTTCTCCCACAAGAACCACTCGGCTGATCCTTCTTCAATATGCCCTTCACCAGCATGCAGTGTTTCCTTGATTGAATTAGCTCTCACACAAATATTTGCGTCTAGAGCCTTTGCAGTGAGGCCTATCTGAAAATGGCTGTGGCGCTGAAGTTGCCTGTGAATGTGGAGTTGGTGGCATGTGAAACCCGCATGTGGAGCATTCATTTGTGTGGGATCCTCGCCAAGTTTCATTTCAGTCCTAGAAATACAAAGGGCACTAAGCATAGGGTGTGAAAACTGAGTTTCCTTGAGAGCTGCTTGGAAGCCTGATGGTGTGTGAAGTTAGTGATCCAAATGGAGTTGTTCTCCCACAAGAACCACTCGGCTGATCCTTCTTCAATATGCCCTTCACCAACATGCAGTGTTTCCTTGATTGAATTAGCTCTCACACCAATATTTGTGTCTAGAGCCTTTGCATTGAGGGCTATCTGAAAACGGCTGTGGCTCTGAAGTTGCCTGTGAATGTGGAGTTGGTGGCATGTGAAACCCGCATGTGGAGCATTCATTTGTGTGGGATCCACGCCACGTTTCATTTCAGTCCTAGGCACACAAAGGGCACTAAGCATAGAGTGTGAAAACTGAGTTTCCTTGAGAGCTGCTTGGAAGCCTGATGGTGTGTGAAGTTAGTGAGCCAAATGGAGTTGTTCTCCCACAAGAACCACTCGGCTGATCCTTCTTCAATATGCCCTTCACCAACATGCAGTGTTTCCTTGATTGAATTAGCTCTCACACCAATATTTGCGTCTAGAGCCTTTGCATTGAGGGCTATCTGAAAACGGCTGTGGCGCTGAAGTTGCCTGTGAATGTGGAGTTGGTGGCATGTGAAACCCGCATGTGGAGCATTCGTTTGTGTGGGATGCTCTACCAGGTTCATTCCTAGATAATGCACTCAAAGGGCACTAAGCATAGAGTGTGAAAACTGAGTTTCCTTGAGAGCTGCTTGGAAGCCTGATGGTGTGTGACGTTAGTGAGCCAAATGGAGTTGTTCTCCCACAAGAACCACTCGGCTGATCCTTCTTCAATATACCCTTCACCAACATGCAGTGTTTCCTTGATTGAATTAGCTCTCACACCAATATTTGCGTCTAGAGCCTTTGCATTGAGGGCTCTCTGAAAATGGCTGTGGCACTGAAGTTGCCTGTGAATGTGGAGTTGGTGGCATGTGAAACCCGCATGTGGAGCATTCGTTTGTGTGGGATGCTCTACCAGGTTCATTCCTAGATAATGCACTCAAAGGGCACTAAGCATAGAGTGTGAAAACTGAGTTTCCTTGAGAGCTGCTTGGAAGCCTGATGGTGTGTGAAGTTAGTGAGCCAAATGGAGTTGTTCTCCCACAAGAACCACTCGGCTGATCCTTCTTCAATATGCCCTTCACCAGCATGCAGTGTTTCCTTGATTGAATTAGCTCTCACACCAATATTTGCGTCTAGAGCCTTTTCATTGAGGCCTATCTTGAAATGGCTGTGGCGCTGAAGTTGCCTGTGAATGTGGAGTTGGTGGCATGTGAAACCCGCATGTGGAGCATTCATTTGTGTGGGATCCTCGCCAAGTTTCATTTCAGTCCTAGGCACACAAAGGGCACTAAGCATAGGGTGTGAAAACTGAGTTTCCTTGAGAGCTGCTTGGAAGCCTGATGGTGTGTGAAGTTAGTGAGCCAAATGGAGTTGTTCTCCCACAAGAACCACTCGGCTGATCCTTATTCATAATGCCCTTCACCAACATGCAGTGTTCCCTTGATTGAATTAGCTCTCACACCAATATTTGCGTCTAGAGCCTTTGCATTGAGGGCTATTGAAAACGGCTGTGGCGCTGAAGTTGCCTGTGAATGTGGAGTTGGTGGCATGTGAAACCCGCATGTGGAGCATTCATTTGTGTGTGATGCTGACCAAGCTTCATTTCAGTCCTAGGCATACAAAGGGCACTAAGCATAGAGTGTGAAAACTGAGTTTCCTTGAGAGCTGCTTGGAAGCCTGATGGTGTGTGAAGTTAGTGAGCCAAATGGAGTTGTTCTCCCACAAGAACCACTCGGCTGATCCTTCTTCAATATGCCCTTCACCAACATGCAGTGTTTCCTTGATTGAATTAGCTCTCACACCAATATTTGCGTCTAGAGCCTTTGCATTGAGGGCTATCTGAAAACGGCTGTGGCGCTGAAGTTGCCTGTGAATGTGGAGTTGGTGGCATGTGAAACCCGCATGTGGAGCATTCGTTTGTGTGGGATGCTCTACCAGGTTCGTTCCTAGATAATGCACTCAAAGGGCACTAAGCATAGAGTGCGAAAACTGAGTTTCCTTGAGAGCTGCTTGGAAGCCTGATGGTGTGTGAAGTTAGTGAGCCAAATGGAGTTGTTCTCCCACAAGAACCACTCGGCTGATCCTTCTTCAATATGCCCTTCACCAACATGCAGTGTTTCCTTGATTGAATTAGCTCTCACACCAATATTTGCGTCTAGAGCCTTTGCATTGAGGGCTATCTGAAAACGGCTGTGGCGCTGAAGTTGCCTGTGAATGTGGAGTTGGTGGCATGTGAAACCCGCATGTGGAGCATTCGTTTGTGTGGGATGCTCTACCAGGTTCGTTCCTAGATAATGCACTCAAAGGGCACTAAGCATAGAGTGTGAAAACTGAGTTTCCTTGAGAGCTGCTTGGAAGCCTGACGGTGTGTGAAGTTAGTGAGCCAAATGGAGTTGTTCTCCCACAAGAACCACTCGGCTGATCCTTCTTCAATATGCCTTTCAGCAACATGCAGTGTTTCCTTGATTGAATTAGCTCTCACACCAATATTTGCGTCTAGAGCCTTTGCATTGAGGGCTATCTGAAAACGGCTGTGGCTCTGAAGTTGCCTGTGAATGTGGAGTTGGTGGCATGTGAAACCTGCATGTGGAGCATTCGTTTGTGTGGGATGCTCTACCAGGTTCGTTCCTAGATAATGCACTCAAAGGGCACTAAGCATAGAGTGTGAAAACTGAGTTTCCTTGAGAGCTGCTTGGAAGCCTGATGGTGTGTGAAGTTAGTGAGCCAAATGGAGTTGTTCTCCCATAAGAACCACTCGGCTGATCCTTCTTCAATATGCCCTTCACCAACATGCAGTGTTTCCTTGATTGAATTAGCTCTCACACCAATATTTGCGTCTAGAGCCTTTGCATTGAGGGCTATCTGAAAACGGCTGTGGCGCTGAAGTTGCCTGTGAATGTGGAGTTGGTGGCATGTGAAACCCGCATGTGGAGCATTCGTTTGTGTGGGATGCTGACCAAGCTTCATTTCAGTCCTAGGCACACAAACAGAACTAAGCATAGAGTGTGAAAACTGAGTTTCCTTGAGAGCTGCTTGGAAGCCTGATGGTGTGTGAAGTTAGTGAGCCAAATGGAGTTGTTCTCCCACAAGAACCACTCGGCTGATCCTTCTTCAATATGCCCTTCACCAACATGCAGTGTTCCCTTGATTGAATTAGCTCTCACACCAATATTTGCGTCTAGAGCCTTTGCATTGAGGGCTATCTGAAAACGGCTGTGGCGCTGCAGTTGCCTGTGAATGTGGAGTTGGTGGCATGTGAAACCCGCATGTGGAGCATTCGTTTGTGTGGGATGCTCTACCAGGTTCGTTCCTAGATAATGCACTCAAAGGGCACTAAGCATAGAGTGTGAAAACTGAGTTTCCTTGAGAGCTGCTTGGAAGCCTGATGGTGTGTGAAGTTAGTGAGCCAAATGGAGTTGTTCTCCCACAAGAACCACTCGGCTGATCCTTCTTCAATATGCCCTTCACCAACATGCAGTGTTTCCTTGATTGAATTAGCTCTCACACCAATATTTGCGTCTAGAGCCTTTGCATTGAGGGCTATCTGAAAACGGCTGTGGCGCTGAAGTTGCCTGTGAATGTGGAGTTGGTGGCATGTGAAACCCGCATGGGGAGCATTCGTTTGTGTGGGATGCTCTACCAGGTTCATTCCTAGATGATTCACTCAAAGGGCACTAAGCATAGAGTGTGAAAACTGAGTTTCCTTGAGAGCTGCTTGGAAGCCTGATGGTGTGTGAAGTTAGTGAGCCAAATGGAGTTGTTCTCCCACAAGAACCACTCGGCTGATCCTTCTTCAATATGCCCTTCACCAACATGCAGTGTTTCCTTGATTGAATTAGCTCTCACACCAATATTTGCGTCTAGAGCCTTTGCATTGAGGGCTATCTGAAAACGGCTGTGGCGCTGAAGTTGCCTGTGAATGTGGAGTTGGTGGCATGTGAAACCCGCATGTGGAGCATTCGTATGTGTGGGATGCTCTACCAGGTTCATTCCTAGATAATGCACTCAAAGGGCACTAAGCATAGAGTGTGAAAACTGAGTTTCCTTGAGAGCTGCTTGGAAGCCTGATGGTGTGTGAAGTTAGTGAGCCAAATGGAGTTGTTCTCCCACAAGAACCACTCGGCTGATCCTTCTTCAATATGCCCTTCACCAACATGCAGTGTTTCCTTGATTGAATTAGCTCTCACACCAAAATTTGCGTCTAGAACCTTTGCATTGAGGGCTATCTGAAAACGGCTGTGGCGCTGAAGTTGCCTGTGAATGTGGAGTTGGTGGCATGTGAAACCCGCATGTGGAGCATTCGTTTGTGTGGGATGCTGACCAAGCTTCATTTCAGTCCTAGGCTTACAAAGGGCACTAAGCATAGAGTGTGAAAACTGAGTTTCCTTGAGAGCTGCTTGGAAGCCTGATGGTGTGTGAAGTTAGTGAGCCAAATGGAGTTGTTCTCCCACAAGAACCACTCGGCTAATCCTTCTTCAATATGCCCTTCACCAACATGCAGTGTTTCCTTGATTGAATTAGCTCTCACACCAATATTTGCGTCTAGAGCCTTTGCATTGAGGGCTATCTGAAAACGGCTGTGGCGCTGAAGTTGCCTGTGAATGTGGAGTTGGTGGCATGTGAAACCCGCATGTGGAGCATTCGTTTGTGTGGGATGCTCTACCAGGTTCGTTCCTAGATAATGCACTCAAAGGGCACTAAGCATAGAGTGTGAAAACTGAGTTTCCTTGAGAGCTGCTTGGAAGCCTGATGGTGTGTGAAGTTAGTGAGCCAAATGGAGTTGTTCTCCCACAAGAACCACTCGGCGGATCCTTCTTCAATATGCCCTTCACCAACATGCAGTGTTTCCTTGATTGAATTAGCTCTCACACCAATATTTGCGTCTAGAGCCTTTGCATTGAGGGCTATCTGAAAACGGCTGTGGCGCTGAAGTTGCCTGTGAATGTGGAGTTGGTGGCATGTGAAACCCGCATGTGGAGCATTCGTTTGTGTGGGATGCTCTACCAGGTTCATTCCTAGATGATTCACTCAAAGGGCACTAAGCATAGAGTGTGAAAACTGAGTTTCCTTGAGAGCTGCTTGGAAGCCTGATGGTGTGTGAAGTTAGTGAGCCAAATGGAGTTGTTCTCCCACAAGAACCACTCGGCTGATTCTTCTTCAATATGCCCTTCACCAACATGCAGTGTTTCCTTGATTGAATTAGCTCTCACACCAATATTTGCGTCTAGAGCCTTTGCATTGAGAGCTATCTGCAAACGGCTGTGGAGCTGAAGTTGCCTGTGAATGTGGAGTTGGTGGCATGTGAAACCCGCATGTGGAGCATTCGTTTGTGTGGGATGCTCTACCAGGTTCATTCCTAGATAATGCACTCAAAGGGCACTAAGCATAGAGTGTGAAAACTGAGTTTCCTTGAGAGCTGCTTGGAAGCCTGATGGTGTGTGAAGTTAGTGAGCCCAATGGAGTTGTTCTCCCACAAGAACCACTCGGCTGATCCTTCTTCAATATGCCCTTCACCAACATGCAGTGTTTCCTTGATTGAATTAGCTCTCACACCAATATTTGCATCTAGAGCCTTTGCATTGAGGGCTATATGAAAACGGCTGTGGCACTGAAGTTGCCTGTGAATGTGGAGTTGGTGGCATGTGAAACCCGCATGTGGAGCATTCGTTTGTGTGGGATGCTCTACCAGGTTCGTTCCTAGATAATGCACTCAAAGGGCACTAAGCATAGAGTGTGAAAACTGAGTTTCCTTGAGAGCTGCTTGGAAGCCTGATGGTGTGTGAAGTTAGTGAGCCAAATGGAGTTGTTCTCCCACAGAATCCACTTTGCTGATCCTTCTTCAATATGCCCTTCACCAACATGCAGTGTTTCCTTGATTGAATTAGCTCTCACACCAATATTTGCGTCTAGAGCCTTTGCATTGAGAGCTATCTGAAAACGGCTGTGGCGCTGAAGTTGCCTGTGAATGTGGAGTTGGTGGCATGTGAAACCCGCATGTGGAGCATTCATTTGTGTGGGATGCTGACCAAGCTTCATTTCAGTCCTAGGCACACAAAGGGCACTAAGCATAGGGTGTGAAAACTGAGTTTCCTTGAGAGCTGCTTGGAAGCCTGATGGTGTGTGAAGTTAGTGAGCCAAATGGAGTTGTTCTCCCACAAGAACCACTCGGCTGATCCTTCTTCAATATGCCCTTCACCAACATGCAGTGTTTCCTTGATTGAATTAGCTCTCACAGCAATATTTGCGTCTAGAGCCTTTGCATTGAGGGCTATCTGAAAACGGCTGTGGCGCTGAAGTTGCCTGTGAATGTGGAGTTGGTGGCATGTGAAACCCGCATGTGGAGCATTAGTTTGTGTGGGATGCTCTACCAGGTTCATTCCTAGATAATGCACTCAAAGGGCACTAAGCATAGAGTGCGAAAACTGAGCTTCCTTGAGAGCTGCTTGGAAGCCTGATGGTGTGTGAAGTTAGTGAGCAAAATGGAGTTGTTCTCCCACAAGAACCACTTGGCTGATCCTTCTTCAATATGCCCTTCACCAGCATGCAGTGTTTCCTTGATTGAATTAGCTCTCACACAAATATTTGCGTCTAGAGCCTTTGCAGTGAGGGCTATCTGAAAACGGCTGTGGCAAAGAAGGTGCCTGTGAATGTGGAGTTGGTGGCATGTGAAACCCGCATGTGGAGCATTCATTTGTGTGGGATCCTCGCCAAGTTTCATTTCAGTCCTAGAAATACAAAGGGCACTAAGCATAGGGTGTGAAAACTGAGTTTCCTTGAGAGCTGCTTGGAAGCCTGATGGTGTGTGAAGTTAGTGATCCAAATGGAGTTGTTCTCCCACAAGAACCACTCGGCTGATCCTTCTTCAATATGCCCTTCACCAACATGCAGTGTTTCCTTGATTGAATTAGCTCTCACACCAATATTTGTGTCTAGAGCCTTTGCATTGAGGGCTATCTGAAAACGGCTGTGGCTCTGAAGTTGCCTGTGAATGTGGAGTTGGTGGCATGTGAAACCCGCATGTGGAGCATTCATTTGTGTGGGATCCACGCCACGTTTCATTTCAGTCCTAGGCACACAAAGGGCACTAAGCATAGAGTGTGAAAACTGAGTTTCCTTGAGAGCTGCTTGGAAGCCTGATGGTGTGTGAAGTTAGTGAGCCAAATGGAGTTGTTCTCCACAAGAACCACTCGGCTGATCCTTCTTCAATATGCCCTTCACCAACATGCAGTGTTTCCTTGATTGAATTAGCTCTCACACCAATATTTGCGTCTAGAGCCTTTGCATTGAGGGCTATCTGAAAACGGCTGTGGCGCTGAAGTTGCCTGTGAATGTGGAGTTGGTGGCATGTGAAACCCGCATGTGGAGCATTCGTTTGTGTGGGATGCTCTACCAGGTTCGTTCCTAGATAATGCACTCAAAGGGCACTAAGCATAGAGTGTGAAAACTGAGTTTCCTTGAGAGCTGCTTGGAAGCCTGATGGTGTGTGAAGTTAGTGAGCCAAATGGAGTTGTTCTCCCACAAGAACCACTCGGCTGATCCTTCTTCAATATGCCCTTCACCAACATGCAGTGTTTCCTTGATTGAATTAGCTCTCACACCAATATTTGCGTCTAGAGCCTTTGCATTGAGGGCTATCTGAAAACGGCTGTGGCGCTGAAGTTGCCTGTGAATGTGGAGTTGGTGGCATGTGAAACCCGCATGGGGAGCATTCGTTTGTGTGGGATGCTCTACCAGGTTCATTCCTAGATGATTCACTCAAAGGGCACTAAGCATAGAGTGTGAAAACTGAGTTTCCTTGAGAGCTGCTTGGAAGCCTGATGGTGTGTGAAGTTAGTGAGCCAAATGGAGTTGTTCTCCCACAAGAACCACTCGGCTGATCCTTCTTCAATATGCCCTTCACCAACATGCAGTGTTTCCTTGATTGAATTAGCTCTCACACCAATATTTGCGTCTAGAGCCTTTGCATTGAGGGCTATCTGAAAACGGCTGTGGCGCTGAAGTTGCCTGTGAATGTGGAGTTGGTGGCATGTGAAACCCGCATGTGGAGCATTCGTATGTGTGGGATGCTCTACCAGGTTCATTCCTAGATAATGCACTCAAAGGGCACTAAGCATAGAGTGTGAAAACTGAGTTTCCTTGAGAGCTGCTTGGAAGCCTGATGGTGTGTGAAGTTAGTGAGCCAAATGGAGTTGTTCTCCCACAAGAACCACTCGGCTGATCCTTCTTCAATATGCCCTTCACCAACATGCAGTGTTTCCTTGATTGAATTAGCTCTCACACCAAAATTTGCGTCTAGAACCTTTGCATTGAGGGCTATCTGAAAACGGCTGTGGCGCTGAAGTTGCCTGTGAATGTGGAGTTGGTGGCATGTGAAACCCGCATGTGGAGCATTCGTTTGTGTGGGATGCTGACCAAGCTTCATTTCAGTCCTAGGCTTACAAAGGGCACTAAGCATAGAGTGTGAAAACTGAGTTTCCTTGAGAGCTGCTTGGAAGCCTGATGGTGTGTGAAGTTAGTGAGCCAAATGGAGTTGTTCTCCCACAAGAACCACTCGGCTAATCCTTCTTCAATATGCCCTTCACCAACATGCAGTGTTTCCTTGATTGAATTAGCTCTCACACCAATATTTGCGTCTAGAGCCTTTGCATTGAGGGCTATCTGAAAACGGCTGTGGCGCTGAAGTTGCCTGTGAATGTGGAGTTGGTGGCATGTGAAACCCGCATGTGGAGCATTCGTTTGTGTGGGATGCTCTACCAGGTTCGTTCCTAGATAATGCACTCAAAGGGCACTAAGCATAGAGTGTGAAAACTGAGTTTCCTTGAGAGCTGCTTGGAAGCCTGATGGTGTGTGAAGTTAGTGAGCCAAATGGAGTTGTTCTCCCACAAGAACCACTCGGCGGATCCTTCTTCAATATGCCCTTCACCAACATGCAGTGTTTCCTTGATTGAATTAGCTCTCACACCAATATTTGCGTCTAGAGCCTTTGCATTGAGGGCTATCTGAAAACGGCTGTGGCGCTGAAGTTGCCTGTGAATGTGGAGTTGGTGGCATGTGAAACCCGCATGTGGAGCATTCGTTTGTGTGGGATGCTCTACCAGGTTCATTCCTAGATGATTCACTCAAAGGGCACTAAGCATAGAGTGTGAAAACTGAGTTTCCTTGAGAGCTGCTTGGAAGCCTGATGGTGTGTGAAGTTAGTGAGCCAAATGGAGTTGTTCTCCCACAAGAACCACTCGGCTGATTCTTCTTCAATATGCCCTTCACCAACATGCAGTGTTTCCTTGATTGAATTAGCTCTCACACCAATATTTGCGTCTAGAGCCTTTGCATTGAGAGCTATCTGCAAACGGCTGTGGAGCTGAAGTTGCCTGTGAATGTGGAGTTGGTGGCATGTGAAACCCGCATGTGGAGCATTCGTTTGTGTGGGATGCTCTACCAGGTTCATTCCTAGATAATGCACTCAAAGGGCACTAAGCATAGAGTGTGAAAACTGAGTTTCCTTGAGAGCTGCTTGGAAGCCTGATGGTGTGTGAAGTTAGTGAGCCCAATGGAGTTGTTCTCCCACAAGAACCACTCGGCTGATCCTTCTTCAATATGCCCTTCACCAACATGCAGTGTTTCCTTGATTGAATTAGCTCTCACACCAATATTTGCATCTAGAGCCTTTGCATTGAGGGCTATATGAAAACGGCTGTGGCACTGAAGTTGCCTGTGAATGTGGAGTTGGTGGCATGTGAAACCCGCATGTGGAGCATTCGTTTGTGTGGGATGCTCTACCAGGTTCGTTCCTAGATAATGCACTCAAAGGGCACTAAGCATAGAGTGTGAAAACTGAGTTTCCTTGAGAGCTGCTTGGAAGCCTGATGGTGTGTGAAGTTAGTGAGCCAAATGGAGTTGTTCTCCCACAGAATCCACTTTGCTGATCCTTCTTCAATATGCCCTTCACCAACATGCAGTGTTTCCTTGATTGAATTAGCTCTCACACCAATATTTGCGTCTAGAGCCTTTGCATTGAGAGCTATCTGAAAACGGCTGTGGCGCTGAAGTTGCCTGTGAATGTGGAGTTGGTGGCATGTGAAACCCGCATGTGGAGCATTCATTTGTGTGGGATGCTGACCAAGCTTCATTTCAGTCCTAGGCACACAAAGGGCACTAAGCATAGGGTGTGAAAACTGAGTTTCCTTGAGAGCTGCTTGGAAGCCTGATGGTGTGTGAAGTTAGTGAGCCAAATGGAGTTGTTCTCCCACAAGAACCACTCGGCTGATCCTTCTTCAATATGCCCTTCACCAACATGCAGTGTTTCCTTGATTGAATTAGCTCTCACAGCCATATTTGCGTCTAGAGCCTTTGCATTGAGGGCTATCTGAAAACGGCTGTGGCGCTGAAGTTGCCTGTGAATGTGGAGTTGGTGGCATGTGAAACCCGCATGTGGAGCATTAGTTTGTGTGGGATGCTCTACCAGGTTCATTCCTAGATAATGCACTCAAAGGGCACTAAGCATAGAGTGCGAAAACTGAGCTTCCTTGAGAGCTGCTTGGAAGCCTGATGGTGTGTGAAGTTAGTGAGCAAAATGGAGTTGTTCTCCCACAAGAACCACTTGGCTGATCCTTCTTCAATATGCCCTTCACCAGCATGCAGTGTTTCCTTGATTGAATTAGCTCTCACACAAATATTTGCGTCTAGAGCCTTTGCAGTGAGGGCTATCTGAAAACGGCTGTGGCAAAGAAGGTGCCTGTGAATGTGGAGTTGGTGGCATGTGAAACCCGCATGTGGAGCATTCATTTGTGTGGGATCCTCGCCAAGTTTCATTTCAGTCCTAGAAATACAAAGGGCACTAAGCATAGGGTGTGAAAACTGAGTTTCCTTGAGAGCTGCTTGGAAGCCTGATGGTGTGTGAAGTTAGTGATCCAAATGGAGTTGTTCTCCCACAAGAACCACTCGGCTGATCCTTCTTCAATATGCCCTTCACCAACATGCAGTGTTTCCTTGATTGAATTAGCTCTCACACCAATATTTGTGTCTAGAGCCTTTGCATTGAGGGCTATCTGAAAACGGCTGTGGCTCTGAAGTTGCCTGTGAATGTGGAGTTGGTGGCATGTGAAACCCGCATGTGGAGCATTCATTTGTGTGGGATCCACGCCACGTTTCATTTCAGTCCTAGGCACACAAAGGGCACTAAGCATAGAGTGTGAAAACTGAGTTTCCTTGAGAGCTGCTTGGAAGCCTGATGGTGTGTGAAGTTAGTGAGCCAAATGGAGTTGTTCTCCCACAAGAACCACTCGGCTGATCCTTCTTCAATATGCCCTTCACCAACATGCAGTGTTTCCTTGATTGAATTAGCTCTCACACCAATATTTGCGTCTAGAGCCTTTGCATTGAGGGCTATCTGAAAACGGCTGTGGCGCTGAAGTTGCCTGTGAATGTGGAGTTGGTGGCATGTGAAACCCGCATGTGGAGCATTCGTTTGTGTGGGATGCTCTACCAGGTTCATTCCTAGATAATGCACTCAAAGGGCACTAAGCATAGAGTGTGAAAACTGAGTTTCCTTGAGAGCTGCTTGGAAGCCTGATGGTGTGTGACGTTAGTGAGCCAAATGGAGTTGTTCTCCCACAAGAACCACTCGGCTGATCCTTCTTCAATATACCCTTCACCAACATGCAGTGTTTCCTTGATTGAATTAGCTCTCACACCAATATTTGCGTCTAGAGCCTTTGCATTGAGGGCTCTCTGAAAATGGCTGTGGCACTGAAGTTGCCTGTGAATGTGGAGTTGGTGGCATGTGAAACCCGCATGTGGAGCATTCGTTTGTGTGGGATGCTCTACCAGGTTCATTCCTAGATAATGCACTCAAAGGGCACTAAGCATAGAGTGTGAAAACTGAGTTTCCTTGAGAGCTGCTTGGAAGCCTGATGGTGTGTGAAGTTAGTGAGCCAAATGGAGTTGTTCTCCCACAGGATCCACTTTGCTGATCCTTCTTCCATATGCCCTTCACCAACATGCAGTGTTTCCTTTATTGAATTAGCTCTCACACAAATATTTGCGTCTAGAGCCTTTGCATTGAGGGCTATCTGAAAACGGCTGTGGCGCTGAAGTTGCCTGTGAATGTGGAGTTGGTGGCATGTGAAACCCGCATGTGGAGCATTCGTTTGTGTGGGATGCTCTACCAGGTTCATTCCTAGATAATGCACTCAAAGGGCACTAAGCATAGAGTGTGAAAACTGAGTTTCCTTGAGAGCTGCTTGGAAGCCTGATGGTGTGTGAAGTTAGTGAGCCAAATGGAGTTGTTCTGCCACAAGAACCACTAGGCTGATCCTTCTTCAATATGCCCTTCACCAACATGCAGTGTTTAATTGATTGAATTAGCTCTCACACCAATATTTGCGTCTAGAGCCTTTGCATTGAGAACTATCTGAAAATGGCTGTGGCGCTGAAGTTGCCTGTGAATGTGGAGTTGGTGGCATGTGAAACCCGCATGTGGAGCATTCGTTTGTGTGGGATGCTCTACCAGGTTCATTCCTAGATAATGCACTCAAAGGGCACTAAGCATAGAGTGTGAAAACTGAGTTTCCTTGAGAGCTGCTTGGAAGCCTGATGGTGTGTGAAGTTAGTGCGCCAAATGGAGTTGTTCTCCCACAAGAACCACTCGGCTGATCCTTCTTCAATATGCCCTTCACCAACATGCAGTGTTTCCTTGATTGAATTAGCTCTCACACCAATATTTGCGTCTAGAGCCTTTGCATTGAGGGCTATCTGAAAACGGCTGTGGCGCTGACGTTGCATGAGAATGTGGAGTTGGTGGCATGTGAAACCCGCATGTGGAGCATTCGTTTGTGTGGGATGCTCTACCAGGTTCATTCCTAGATAATGCACTCAAAGGGCACTAAGCATAGAGTGTGAAAACTGAGTTTCCTTGAGAGCTGCTTGGAAGCCTGATGGTGTGTGAAGTTAGTGAGCCCAATGGAGTTGTTCTCCCACAAGAACCACTCGGCTGATCCTTCTTCAATATGCCCTTCACCAACATGCAGTGTTTCCTTGATTGAATTAGCTCTCACACCAATATTTGCATCTAGAGCCTTTGCATTGAGGGCTATATGAAAACGGCTGTGGCACTGAAGTTGCCTGTGAATGTGGAGTTGGTGGCATGTGAAACCCGCATGTGGAGCATTCGTTTGTGTGGGATGCTCTACCAGGTTCGTTCCTAGATAATGCACTCAAAGGGCACTAAGCATAGAGTGTGAAAACTGAGTTTCCTTGAGAGCTGCTTGGAAGCCTGATGGTGTGTGAAGTTAGTGAGCCAAATGGAGTTGTTCTCCCACAGAATCCACTTTGCTGATCCTTCTTCAATATGCCCTTCACCAACATGCAGTGTTTCCTTGATTGAATTAGCTCTCACACCAATATTTGCGTCTAGAGCCTTTGCATTGAGAGCTATCTGAAAACGGCTGTGGCGCTGAAGTTGCCTGTGAATGTGGAGTTGGTGGCATGTGAAACCCGCATGTGGAGCATTCGTTTGTGTGGGATGCTCTACCAGGTTCATTCCTAGATAATGCACTCAAAGGGCACTAAGCATAGAGTGTGAAAACTGAGTTTCCTTGAGAGCTGCTTGGAAGCCTGATGGTGTGTGAAGTTAGTGAGCCAAATGGAGTTGTTCTGCCACAAGAACCACTAGGCTGATCCTTCTTCAATATGCCCTTCACCAGCATGCAGTGTTTAATTGATTGAATTAGCTCTCACACCAATATTTGCGTCTAGAGCCTTTGCATTGAGAACTATCTGAAAATGGCTGTGGCGCTGAAGTTGCCTGTGAATGTGGAGTTGGTGGCATGTGAAACCCGCATGTGGAGCATTCGTTTGTGTGGGATGCTCTACCAGGTTCATTCCTAGATAATGCACTCAAAGGGCACTAAGCATAGAGTGTGAAAACTGAGTTTCCTTGAGAGCTGCTTGGAAGCCTGATGGTGTGTGAAGTTAGTGAGCCAAATGGAGTTGTTCTCCCACAAGAACCACTCGGCTGATCCTTCTTCAATATGCCCTTCACCAACATGCAGTGTTTCCTTGATTGAATTAGCTCTCACACCAATATTTGCGTCTAGAGCCTTTGCATTGAGGGCTATCTGAAAACGGCTGTGGCGCTGAACTTGCCTGTGAATGTGGAGTTGGTGGCATGTGAAACCCGCATGTGGAGCATTCGTTTGTGTGGGATGCTCTACCAGGTTCGTTCCTAGATAATGCACTCAAAGGGCACTAAGCATAGAGTGTGAAAACTGAGTTTCCTTGAGAGCTGCTTGGAAGCCTGATGGTGTGTGAAGTTAGTGAGCCAAATGGAGTTGTTCTCCCACAAGAACCACTCGGCTGATCCTTCTTCAATATGCCCTTCACCAACATGCAGTGTTTCCTTGATTGAATTAGCTCTCACACCAATATTTGCGTCTAGAGCCTTTGCATTGAGGGCTATCTGAAAACTGCTGTGGCGCTGAAGTTGCCTGTGAATGTGGAGTTGGTGGCATGTGAAACCCGCATGGGGAGCATTCGTTTGTGTGGGATGCTCTACCAGGTTCATTCCTAGATGATTCACTCAAAGGGCACTAAGCATAGAGTGTGAAAACTGAGTTTCCTTGAGAGCTGCTTGGAAGCCTGATGGTGTGTGAAGTTAGTGAGCCAAATGGAGTTGTTCTCCCACAAGAACCACTCGGCTGATCCTTCTTCAATATGCCC
The DNA here is from genome assembly GCF_030435755.1 of Ochotona princeps. Lineage (NCBI taxonomy): Eukaryota > Metazoa > Chordata > Mammalia > Lagomorpha > Ochotonidae > Ochotona > Ochotona princeps. Next base: position 10,893 of record NW_026700013.1, on the reverse strand, counting down.
TTAACCAACATGCAGTGTTTCCTTGATTGAATTAGCTCTCACACCAACATTTGCGTCTAGAACCTTTGCATTGAGGGCTATCTGAAAACGGCTGTGGCAAAGAAGGTGCCTGTGAATGTGGAGTTGGTGGCATGTGAAACCCGCATGTGGAGCATACGTTTGTGTGGGATGCTGACCAAGCTTCATTTCAGTCCTAGGCACTCAAAGGGCACTAAGCATAGAGTGTGAAAACTGAGTTTCCTTGAGAGCTGCTTGGAAGCCTGATGGTGTGTGAAGTTAGTGAGCCAAATGGAGTTGTTCTCCCACAAGAACCACTCGGCTGATCCTTCTTCAATATGCCCTTCACCAACATGCAGTGTTTCCTTGATTGAATTAGCTCTCACACCAATATTTGCGTCTAGAGCCTTTGCATTGAGGGCTATCTGAAAACGGCTGTGGCGCTGAAGTTGCCTGTGAATGTGGAGTTGGTGGCATGTGAAACCCGCATGTGGAGCATTCGTTTGTGTGGGATGCTCTACCAGGTTCGTTCCTAGATAATGCACTCAAAGGGCACTAAGCATAGAGTGTGAAAACTGAGTTTCCTTGAGAGCTGCTTGGAAGCCTGATGGTGTGTGAAGTTAGTGAGCCAAATGGAGTTGTTCTCCCACAAGAACCACTCGGCTGATCCTTCTTCAATATGCCCTTCACCAACATGCAGTGTTTCCTTGATTGAATTAGCTCTCACACCAATATTTGCATCTAGAACCTTTGCATTGAGGGCTATCTGAAAACGGCTGTGGCGCTGAAGTTGCCTGTGAATGTGGAGTTGGTGGCATGTGAAACCCGCATGTGGAGCATTCGTTTGTGTGGGATGCTGACCAAGCTTCATTTCAGTCCTAGGCATACAAAGGGCACTAAGCATAGAGTGTGAAAACTGAGTTTCCTTGAGAGCTGCTTGGAAGCCTGATGGTGTGTGAAGTTAGTGAGCCAAATGGAGTTGTTCTCCCTCAAGAACCACTCGGCTGATCCTTCTTCAATATGCCCTTCACCAACATGCAGTGTTTCCTTGATTGAATTAGCTCTCACACCAATATTTGCGTCTAGAGCCTTTGCATTGAGGGCTATCTGAAAACGGCTGTGGCACTGAAGTTGCCTGTGAATGTGGAGTTGGTGGCATGTGAAACCCGCATGTGGAGCATTCGTTTGTGTGGGATGCTCTACCAGGTTCATTCCTAGATAATGCACTCAAAGGGCACTAAGCATAGAGTGTGAAAACTGAGTTTCCTTGAGAGCTGCTTGGAAGCCTGATGGTGTGTGAAGTTAGTGAGCCAAATGGAGTTGTTCTCCCACAAGAACCACTCGGCTGATCCTTCTTCAATATGCCCTTCACCAGCATGCAGTGTTTCCTTGATTGAATTAGCTCTCACACCAATATTTGCGTCTAGAGCCTTTGCATTGAGGGCTATCTTGAAATGGCTGTGGCGCTGAAGTTGCCTGTGAATGTGGAGTTGGTGGCATGTGAAACCCGCATGTGGAGCATTCATTTGTGTGGGATCCTCGCCAAGTTTCATTTCAGTCCTAGGCACACAAAGGGCACTAAGCATAGGGTGTGAAAACTGAGTTTCCTTGAGAGCTGCTTGGAAGCCTGATGGTGTGTGAAGTTAGTGAGCCAAATGGAGTTGTTCTCCCACAAGAACCACTCGGCTGATCCTTATTCATAATGCCCTTCACCAACATGCAGTGTTCCCTTGATTGAATTAGCTCTCACACCAATATTTGCGTCTAGAGCCTTTGCATTGAGGGCTATTGAAAACGGCTGTGGCGCTGAAGTTGCCTGTGAATGTGGAGTTGGTGGCATGTGAAACCCGCATGTGGAGCATTCATTTGTGTGTGATGCTGACCAAGCTTCATTTCAGTCCTAGGCATACAAAGGGCACTAAGCATAGAGTGTGAAAACTGAGTTTCCTTGAGAGCTGCTTGGAAGCCTGATGGTGTGTGAAGTTAGTGAGCCAAATGGAGTTGTTCTCCCACAAGAACCACTCGGCTGATCCTTCTTCAATATGCCCTTCACCAACATGCAGTGTTTCCTTGATTGAATTAGCTCTCACACCAAAATTTGCGTCTAGAACCTTTGCATTGAGGGCTATCTGAAAACGGCTGTGGCGCTGAAGTTGCCTGTGAATGTGGAGTTGGTGGCATGTGAAACCCGCATGTGGAGCATTCGTTTGTGTGGGGATGCTGACCAAGCTTCATTTCAGTCCTAGGCTTACAAAGGGCACTAAGCATAGAGTGTGAAAACTGAGTTTCCTTGAGAGCTGCTTGGAAGCCTGATGGTGTGTGAAGTTAGTGAGCCAAATGGAGTTGTTCTCCCACAAGAACCACTCGGCTAATCCTTCTTCAATATTGCCCTTCACCAACATGCAGTGTTTCCTTGATTGAATTAGCTCTCACACCAATATTTGCGTCTAGAGCCTTTGCATTGAGGGCTATCTGAAAACGGCTGTGGCGCTGAAGTTGCCTGTGAATGTGGAGTGGTGGCATGTGAAACCCGCATGTGAAGCATTCGTTTGTGTGGGATGCTCTACCAGGTTCGTTCCTAGATAATGCACTCAAAGGGCACTAAGCATAGAGTGTGAAAACTGAGTTTCCTTGAGAGCTGCTTGGAAGCCTGATGGTGTGTGAAGTTAGTGAGCCAAATGGAGTTGTTCTCCCACAAGAACCACTCGGCGGATCCTTCTTCAATATGCCCTTCACCAACATGCAGTGTTTCCTTGATTGAATTAGCTCTCACACCAATATTTGCGTCTAGAGCCTTTGCATTGAGGGGCTATCTGAAAACGGCTGTGGCGCTGAAGTTGCCTGTGAATGTGGAGTTGGTGGCATGTGAAACCCGCATGTGGAGCATTCGTTTGTGTGGGATGCTCTACCAGGTTCATTCCTAGATGATTCACTCAAAGGGCACTAAGCATAGAGTGTGAAAACTGAGTTTCCTTGAGAGCTGCTTGGAAGCCTGATGGTGTGTGAAGTTAGTGAGCCAAATGGAGTTGTTCTCCCACAAGAACCACTCGGCTGATTCTTCTTCAATATGCCCTTCACCAACATGCAGTGTTTCCTTGATTGAATTAGCTCTCACACCAATATTTGCGTCTAGAGCCTTTGCATTGAGGGCTATCTGAAAACGGCTGTGGCGCTGAAGTTGCCTGTGAATGTGGAGTTGGTGGCATGTGAAACCCGCATGTGGAGCATTCGTATGTGTGGGATGCTCTACCAGGTTCATTCCTAGATAATGCACTCAAAGGGCACTAAGCATAGAGTGTGAAAACTGAGTTTCCTTGAGAGCTGCTTGGAAGCCTGATGGTGTGTGAAGTTAGTGAGCCAAATGGAGTTGTTCTCCCACAAGAACCACTCGGCTGATCCTTCTTCAATATGCCCTTCACCAACATGCAGTGTTTCCTTGATTGAATTAGCTCTCACACCAACATTTGCGTCTAGAACCTTTGCATTGAGGGCTATCTGAAAACGGCTGTGGCAAAGAAGGTGCCTGTGAATGTGGAGTTGGTGGCATGTGAAACCCGCATGTGGAGCATACGTTTGTGTGGGATGCTGACCAAGCTTCATTTCAGTCCTAGGCACTCAAAAGACACTAAGCATAGAGTGTGAAAACTGAGTTTCCTTGAGAGCTGCTTGGAAGCCTGATGGTGTGTGAAGTTAGTGAGCCAAATGGAGTTGTTCTCCCACAAGAACCACTCGGCTGATCCTTCTTCAATATGCCCTTCACCAACATGCAGTGTTTCCTTGATTGAATTAGCTCTCACACCAATATTTGCGTCTAGAGCCTTTGCATTGAGGGCTATCTGAAAACGGCTGTGGCGCTGAAGTTGCCTGTGAATGTGGAGTTGGTGGCATGTGAAACCCGCATGTGGAGCATTCGTTTGTGTGGGATGCTCTACCAGGTTCGTTCCTAGATAATGCACTCAAAGGGCACTAAGCATAGAGTGTGAAAACTGAGTTTCCTTGAGAGCTGCTTGGAAGCCTGATGGTGTGTGAAGTTAGTGAGCCAAATGGAGTTGTTCTCCCACAAGAACCACTCGGCTGATCCTTCTTCAATATGCCCCTTCACCAGCATGCAGTGTTTCCTTGATTGAATTAGCTCTCACACCAATATTTGCGTCTAGAGCCTTTTCATTGAGGGCTATCTTGAAATGGCTGTGGCGCTGAAGTTGCCTGTGAATGTGGAGTTGGTGGCATGTGAAACCCGCATGTGGAGCATTCATTTGTGTGGGATCCTCGCCAAGTTTCATTTCAGTCCTAGGCACACAAAGGGCACTAAGCATAGGGTGTGAAAACTGAGTTTCCTTGAGAGCTGCTTGGAAGCCTGATGGTGTGTGAAGTTAGTGAGCCAAATGGAGTTGTTCTCCCACAAGAACCACTCGGCTGATCCTTATTCATAATGCCCTTCACCAACATGCAGTGTTCCCTTGATTGAATTATCTCTCACACCAATATTTGCGTCTAGAGCCTTTGCATTGAGGGCTATTGAAAACGGCTGTGGCGCTGAAGTTGCCTGTGAATGTGGAGTTGGTGGCATGTGAAACCCGCATGTGGAGCATTCATTTGTGTGTGATGCTGACCAAGCTTCATTTCAGTCCTAGGCATACAAAGGGCACTAAGCATAGAGTGTGAAAACTGAGTTTCCTTGAGAGCTGCTTGGAAGCCTGATGGTGTGTGAAGTTAGTGAGCCAAATGGAGTTGTTCTCCCACAAGAACCACTCGGCTGATCCTTCTTCAATATGCCCTTCACCAACATGCAGTGTTTCCTTGATTGAATTAGCTCTCACACCAATATTTGCGTCTAGAGCCTTTGCATTGAGGGCTATCTGAAAACGGCTGTGGCGCTGAAGTTGCCTGTGAATGTGGAGTTGGTGGCATGTGAAACCCGCATGTGGAGCATTCGTTTGTGTGGGATGCTCTACCAGGTTCGTTCCTAGATAATGCACTCAAAGGGCACTAAGCATAGAGTGCGAAAACTGAGTTTCCTTGAGAGCTGCTTGGAAGCCTGATGGTGTGTGAAGTTAGTGAGAGAAATGGAGTTGTTCTCCCACAAGAACCACTCGGCTGATCCTTCTTCAATATGCCCTTCACCAACATGCAGTGTTTCCTTGATTGAATTAGCTCTCACACCAATATTTGCATCTAGAGCCTTTGCATTGAGGGCTATCTGAAAACGGCTGTGGCGCTGAAGTTGCCTGTGAATGTGGAGTTGGTGGCATGTGAAACCCGCATGTGGAGCATTCGTTTGTGTGGGATGCTCTACCAGGTTCGTTCCTAGATAATGCACTCAAAGGGCACTAAGCATAGAGTGTGAAAACTGAGTTTCCTTGAGAGCTGCTTGGAAGCCTGACGGTGTGTGAAGTTAGTGAGCCAAATGGAGTTGTTCTCCCACAAGAACCACTCGGCTGATCCTTCTTCAATATGCCTTTCAGCAACATGCAGTGTTTCCTTGATTGAATTAGCTCTCACACCAATATTTGAGTCTAGAAACTTTGCATTGAGGGCTATCTGAAAACGGCTGTGGCGCTGAAGTTGCCTGTGAATGTGGAGTTGGTGGCATGTGAAACCCGCATGTGGAGCATTCGTTTGTGTGGGATGCTGACCAAGCTTCATTTCAGTCCTAGGCACACAAACAGCACTAAGCATAGAGTGTGAAAACTGAGTTTCCTTGAGAGCTGCTTGGAAGCCTGATGGTGTGTGAAGTTAGTGAGCCAAATGGAGTTGTTCTCCCACAAGAACCACTCGGCTGATCCTTCTTCAATATGCCCTTCACCAACATGCAGTGTTCCCTTGATTGAATTAGCTCTCACACCAATATTTGCGTCTAGAGCCTTTGCATTGAGGGCTATCTGAAAACGGCTGTGGCGCTGAAGTTGCCTGTGAATGTGGAGTTGGTGGCATGTGAAACCCGCATGTGGAGCATTCGTTTGTGTGGGATGCTCTTCTAGGTTCATTCCTAGATAATGCACTCAAAGGGCACTAAGCATAGAGTGTGAAAACTGAGTTTCCTTGAGAGCTGCTTGGAAGCCTGATGGTGTGTGAAGTTAGTGAGCCAAATGGAGTTGTTCTCCCACAAGAACCACTCGGCTGATCCTTCTTCAATATGCCCTTCACCAACATGCAGTGTTTCCTTGATTGAATTAGCTCTCACACCAATATTTGCGTCTAGAGCCTTTGCATTGAGGGCTATCTGAAAACGGCTGTGGCGCTGAAGTTGCCTGTGAATGTGGAGTTGGTGGCATGTGAAACCCGCATGGGGAGCATTCGTTTGTGTGGGATGCTCTACCAGGTTCATTCCTAGATGATTCACTCAAAGGGCACTAAGCATAGAGTGTGAAAACTGAGTTTCCTTGAGAGCTGCTTGGAAGCCTGATGGTGTGTGAAGTTAGTGAGCCAAATGGAGTTGTTCTCCCACAAGAACCACTCGGCTGATCCTTCTTCAATATGCCCTTCACCAACATGCAGTGTTCCTTGATTGAATTAGCTCTCACACCAATATTTGCGTCTAGAGCCTTTGCATTGAGGGCTATCTGAAAACGGCTGTGGCGCTGAAGTTGCCTGTGAATGTGGAGTTGGTGGCATGTGAAACCCGCATGTGGAGCATTCGTATGTGTGGGATGCTCTACCAGGTTCATTCCTAGATAATGCACTCAAAGGGCACTAAGCATAGAGTGTGAAAACTGAGTTTCCTTGAGAGCTGCTTGGAAGCCTGATGGTGTGTGAAGTTAGTGAGCCAAATGGAGTTGTTCTCCCACAAGAACCACTCGGCTGATCCTTCTTCAATATGCCCTTCACCAACATGCAGTGTTTCCTTGATTGAATTAGCTCTCACACCAAAATTTGCGTCTAGAACCTTTGCATTGAGGGCTATCTGAAAACGGCTGTGGCGCTGAAGTTTCCTGTGAATGTGGAGTTGGTGGCATGTGAAACCCGCATGTGGAGCATTCGTTTGTGTGGGATGCTGACCAAGCTTCATTTCAGTCCTAGGCTTACAAAGGGCACTAAGCATAGAGTGTGAAAACTGAGTTTCCTTGAGAGCTGCTTGGAAGCCTGATGGTGTGTGAAGTTAGTGAGCCAAATGGAGTTGTTCTCCCACAAGAACCACTCGGCTAATCCTTCTTCAATATGCCCTTCACCAACATGCAGTGTTTCCTTGATTGAATTAGCTCTCACACCAATATTTGCGTCTAGAGCCTTTGCATTGAGGGCTATCTGAAAACGGCTGTGGCGCTGAAGTTGCCTGTGAATGTGGAGTTGGTGGCATGTGAAACCCGCATGTGGAGCATTCGTTTGTGTGGGATGCTCTACCAGGTTCATTCCTAGATAATGCACCTCAAAGGGCACTAAGCATAGAGTGTGAAAACTGAGTTCCTTGAGAGCTGCTTGGAAGCCTGATGGTGTGTGAAGTTAGTGAGCCAAATGGAGTTGTTCTCCCACAAGAACCACTCGGCGGATCCTTCTTCAATATGCCCTTCACCAACATGCAGTGTTTCCTTGATTGAATTAGCTCTCACACCAATATTTGCGTCTAGAGCCTTTGCATTGAGGGCTATCTGAAAACGGCTGTGGCGCTGAAGTTGCCTGTGAATGTGGAGTTGGTGAAGGCATGTGAAACCCGCAATGTGGAGCATTCGTTTGTGTGGGATGCTCTACCAGGTTCATTCCTAGATGATTCACTCAAAGGGCACTAAGCATAGAGTGTGAAAACTGAGTTTCCTTGAGAGCTGCTTGGAAGCCTGATGGTGTGTGAAGTTAGTGAGCCAAATGGAGTTGTTCTCCCACAAGAACCACTCGGCTGATCCTTCTTCAATATGCCCTTCACCAACATGCAGTGTTTCCTTGATTGAATTAGCTCTCACACCAATATTTGCGTCTAGAGCCTTTGCATTGAGGGCTATCTGAAAAACGGCTGTGGCGCTGAAGTTGCCTGTGAATGTGGAGTTGGTGGCATGTGAAACCCGCATGTGGAGCATTCGTTTGTGTGGGATGCTCTACCAGGTTCGTTCCTAGATAATGCACTCAAAGGGCACTAAGCATAGAGTGTGAAAACTGAGTTTCCTTGAGAGCTGCTTGGAAGCCTGATGGTGTGTGAAGTTAGTGAGCCAAATGGAGTTGTTCTCCCACAAGAACCACTCGGCTGATCCTTCTTCAATATGCCCTTCACCAACATGCAGTGTTTCCTTGATTGAATTAGCTCTCACACCAATATTTGCGTCTAGAGCCCTTGCATTGAGGGCTATCTGAAAACGGCTGTGGCGCTGAAGTTGCCTGTGAATGTGGAGTTGGTGGCATGTGAAACCCGCATGTGGAGCATTCGTTTGTGAGGGATGCTCTACCAGGTTCGTTCCTAGATAATGCACTCAAAGGGCACTAAGCATAGGCTGTGGAAAACTGAGTTTCCTTGAGAGCTGCTTGGAAGCCTGATGGTGTGTGAAGTTAGTGAGCCAAATGGAGTTGTTTTCCCACAAGAACCACTCGGCTGATCCTTCTTCAATATGCCCTTCACCAACATGCAGTGTTTCCTTGATTGAATTAGCTCTCACACCAATATTTGCGTCTAGAGCCTTTGCATTGAGGGCTATCTGAAAACGGCTGTGGCGCTGAAGTTGCCTGTGAATGTGGAGTTGGTGGCATGTGAAACCCGCATGTGGAGCATTCGTTTGTGTGGGATGCTCTACCAGGTTCATTCCTAGATAATGCACTCAAAGGGCACTAAGCATAGAGTGTGAAAACTGAGTTTCCTTGAGAGCTGCTTGGAAGCCTGATGGTGTGTGAAGTTAGTGAGCCAAATGGAGTTGTTTTCCCACAAGAACCACTCGGCTGATCCTTCTTCAATATGCCCTTCACCAACATGCAGTGTTTCCTTGATTGAATTAGCTCTCACACCAATATTTGCGTCTAGAGCCTTTGCATTGAGGGCTATCTGAAAACGGCTGTGGCGCTGAAGTTGCCTGTGAATGTGGAGTTGGTGGCATGTGAAACCCGCATGTGGAGCATTCGTTTGTGTGGGATGCTCTACCAGGTTCATTCCTAGATAATGCACTCAAAGGGCACTAAGCATAGAGTGTGAAAACTGAGTTTCCTTGAGAGCTGCTTGGAAGCCTGATGGTGTGTGAAGTTAGTGAGCCAAATGGAGTTGTTCTCCACAAGAACCACTCGGCTGATCATTCTTCAATATGCCCTTCACCAACATGCAGTGTTCCCTTGATTGAATTAGCTCTCACACCAATATTTGCGTCTAGAGCCTTTGCATTGAGAGCTATCTGAAAACGGCTGTGGCGCTGAAGTTGCCTGTGAATGTGGAGTTGGTGGCATGTGAAACCCGCATGTGGAGCATTCGTTTGTGTGGGATGCTCTACCAGGTTCATTCCTAGATAATGCACTCAAAGGGCACTAAGCATAGAGTGTGAAAACTGAGTTTCCTTGAGAGCTGCTTGGGAAGCCTGATGGTGTGTGAAGTTAGTGAGCCAAATGGAGTTGTTCTCCCACAAGAACCACTCGGCTGATCCTTCTTCAATATGCCCTTCACCAACATGCAGTGTTTCCTTGATTGAATTAGCTCTCACACCAATATTTGCGTCTAGAGCCCTTGCATTGAGGGCTATCTGAAAACGGCTGTGGCGCTGAAGTTGCCTGTGAATGTGGAGTTGGTGGCATGTGAAACCCGCATGTGGAGCATTCGTTTGTGAGGGATGGTCTACCAGGTTCGTTCCTAGATAATGCACTCAAAGGGCACTAAGCATAGGGTGTGAAAACTGAGTTTCCTTGAGAGCTGCTTGGAAGCCTGATGGTGTGTGAAGTTAGTGAGCCAAATGGAGTTGTTTTCCCACAAGAACCACTCGGCTGATCCTTCTTCAATATGCCCTTCACCAACATGCAGTGTTTCCTTGATTGAATTAGCTCTCACACCAATATTTGCGTCTAGAGCCTTTGCATTGAGGGCTATCTGAAAACGGCTGTGGCGCTGAAGTTGCCTGTGAATGTGGAGTTGGTGGCATGTGAAACCCGCAATGTGGAGCATTCGTTTGTGTGGGATGCTCTACCAGGTTCATTCCTAGATAATGCACTCAAAGGGCACTAAGCATAGAGTGTGAAAACTGAGTTTCCTTGAGAGCTGCTTGGAAGCCTGATGGTGTGTGAAGTTAGTGAGCCAAATGGAGTTGTTCTCCCCACAAGAACCACTCGGCTGATCCTTCTTCAATATGCCCTTCACCAACATGCAGTGTTCCCTTGATTGAATTAGCTCTCACACCAATATTTGCGTCTAGAGCCTTTGCATTGAGAGCTATCTGAAAACGGCTGTGGCGCTGAAGTTGCCTGTGAATGTGGAGTTGGTGGCATGTGAAACCCGCATGTGGAGCATTCGTTTGTGTGGGATGCTCTACCAGGTTCATTCCTAGATAATGCACTCAAAGGGCACTAAGCATAGAGTGTGAAAACTGAGTTTCCTTGAGAGCTGCTTGGAAGCCTGATGGTGTGTGAAGTTAGTGAGCCAAATGGAGTTGTTTTCCACAAGAACCACTCGGCTGATCCTTCTTCAATATGCCCTTCACCAACATGCAGTGTTTCCTTGATTGAATTAGCTCTCACACCAATATTTGCGTCTAGAGCCTTTGCATTGAGGGCTATCTGAAAACGGCTGTGGCGCTGAAGTTGCCTGTGAATGTGGAGTTGGTGGCATGTGAAACCCGCATGTGGAGCATTCGTTTGTGTGGGATGCTCTACCAGGTTCATTCCTAGATAATGCACTCAAAGGGCACTAAGCATAGAGTGTGAAAACTGAGTTTCCTTGAGAGCTGCTTGGAAGCCTGATGGTGTGTGAAGTTAGTGAGCCAAATGGAGTTGTTTTCCCACAAGAACCAA
>NW_026700012.1:0-15543 GCF_030435755.1 Ochotona princeps | reverse complement strand
GGAAGGCCGTCGCCCCGCCCCCTCTCGATAATGATTGGTGGCTCGTCCCTCGAGCCCCGCGTCGATTGGCCCGCGTTCCTGCCACTCTTTTTCAGGCGTGTGGCGCGCACGGCGGGGCGGCGACCGGCGGGAACGGGAACGGCGACGGCGAGCGCGACGGCGGAAGTGGCCGGGGAGCCGAGGTCCCCGTCGACACCATGGTGAGGGCCAGGGCGGCTGCGGCGGGAAGGTGTGGGGCCAGGGGCGTCCGTGTGGGGGTAACCTGAGGCCCGGGAGGCGGGGCCGCCGCAAGACGTCGTGTCTGCCGGTGTGCAGGTCCGCCCGCCGTCCCCCGAGTCCAGCCCCAGAACACACCTTTTGTTTTTAAATTGTGTTTTGTTGATTTGTAAGTGACAGCAGTGGAGCTGCTACCGTGGCTGCGTGGCCTGAGCCTGGAACTGCCACGGTCCCAAGTGGGCGTGGGTTCAAGTCCCGGCTGCTCCACTTCCCACCCAGCTCCCTGCCTGTGGCCTGGGCAAGCAGTGAAGGACGGCCCAAAGCCTTGGGACCCTGCACCCGTGTGGGAGACCTGGAAGAGGCCAGAAGAGGCCAGCTCAGCTCCAGCTCTGGCAGCCACTTACGGAGTGAACTCAGAGCACTGTCTCTCTAAATCTGTAAACTGCCTTTCCAACAACAACAAAAGAATGAAGCCAGGAGCCAGGAGCCTCTCTCAGGTCTCCCACGCGGGTACAGGATCCCAAGGCTTTGGGCCGTCCTCCACTGCTTTCCCAGGCCGCAGGCAGGGAGCTGGATGGGAAGCGGGGCAGCCGGGACATGAACTGGCAGCACAGGGTAGAGGATCAGCCCTTGGAGCCACCAGGCCCACCTCTCTGTGCGTCTTGGTTCTCCGAGTCACCGCTCCCCGACCTGCGTCTCTGGGGTTGCCCTGCATTCCGGCGTGTTTTCCAACCCACCCTCTTCCTTCCCTGGCTCACGGGGCTGCAGGTGTCAGGCCCTCCTGGGTGGTACCCGCCCACCTTTCCCTCCTGTGTTTGTTGAGCAAATATTGACCAACTGAGGCAGGTCCTGTCTCTCCTGCAGCAGGCCCCCTCGGGCCGTGTGTGTTTGGCACTGGGCAAGGTCCACGCCCTGCTGGGAGTTGGCCCGTCTAGCCAGGGTAATAAACACAGAGGATAATTAGAGACCGGGCTGGCCCGCAACGAAATAAGCAGCCAGGGCGGCTCGGGGTGGCCATTAGCAGGGCTGGGCTGGAGCAGGGTGACATGTTAACAGCAACCCCAGAGCTCAGTGGGGAGGGGTGGGGGTGGCAGGGGCAAAGGTCAGGGGCACGAGCAGGCAGGGCCACCCTGGCAAGCCAGAGCTGTAACTTGCTCTAGGGTGGCTTGCCCAGCAGCTTCTGCTGCTTTGGGGCCCCTGGGCTGGGGTGGGGTGGCAGTGGGTCAGGGCACTGTGTCGTCCCCCCGCCACCTGCCGCTGGCTGCCCCCTGCCCAGCAGGTGCGAGTGCCTTACTACCTGTCCTGGTCAGTTGGGTCACTGTGCCCTCTGCCTGTCTGCCCTCCCCCCGCCTCCTGTGGTCTGGGCGAAGGGCCCAGGTGTCAGGTTCTGTCGGGCACAGGGACCACCCGCCATGATTTCCCCACCGGCAGGTTCCCCAGCAGCCAGCAGGAGGCTCCTGTCTGTGGCAGACCCCCTCACCACGCAGTCCCTTCTTCCTCCCACTGTGCCCTTCCAGGAAGCCTGGGCTGGAAGTGGGCCCGGGCATGGCTTCCTGCTGCCCCCTGTCCTCCCTGGGGAAGCCCCTCTGCATGTCCCAGCAGCCCCACCCCTTGCCGTTGTGCCCCATCGCTGGAGAGCTGACAGTCCCTTGTGTGCTGGTCGCCCGGGAGGGGACAACGGCCGGCCCCATGTTAGAAAGGCCAGTGATGGCGGGCAAAGAGGTGTTCTGGAGGCCGGCCTCATAAAGTTCCCATCAGCCATTGCTTGCCCAAGCTAGGCTTTCCAGAATATTCCTCCAATCTCCTCTCATAAGCTTGTGTCTTCCAAGATGGCTCTGTTTCAAAGTGAGGAAGAGGCAGCCGGCTTCCTGTTGGCTGGTTTGATTCCCCCCAGTGCCAAAGCCAGGAGCCTCTTCCAGGTCTCCCATGCGGGTGCAGGGTCCCAAGGCTTTGGGCCGTCCTCCGCTGCTTTCCCAGGCTACAGGCAGGGAGCTGGATGGGAAGTGGGGCCATCTGGACTTGAACCGGTGCCTGTATGGGTTGCAGCCCCCTGAGCTGTCACCCTCTAACACTGGGTGCTGAGAGACCTCCTCAGATTACGTCTGGCCTCAGCCTCCGACTGTCCCCCGCCATCCACAGGGGAGCTGGTTCAGGAGCCCGCACACACACAGAATCCAGGGAAGCGGCTTCCCGGCCGGCTCCCGCGCTGCCCATCCAGCTGCCTGCTCTGGTGCCTGCAAGGCCTCACATGAAGGCTGGCGCAGGCGGCTGCACGCCCGTCCCCCAGCAGGCCCCTCCAATGGCGTGCCAAGTTCCTGGCCCTGGCAGCCCTTTGGGGAGTGAACCAGCAGATTTTTTTTTTCCTTGTCTCTGTGTCACTCTTATCTTTTGCTTTGAAAGATGTTTGAGGTATCTAAAAAAATCGTGTTGTGGGGTTGGGGGGAGCTTGAAACAGTTGCTAGGAAATGTAATTAAGATTCAGTGTGTTTTGCTACACAAGCGGAAGTTAACTGTTACACGATTGATTTCCGCTTTCCCCTAGCTTTCTGTGTTTCTAGTTGCAGGTCAGCTAGCCAGCCCGCCCCCCAGCCATCCCCCCCAGATGGCAGCGGGAGCCAGGAACTGCCTGGGGTCTCCCACCTGGCTGGCAGGGACCTGCTCCCTCCTGGGGCGCCCAGCTGCAGCGGGGAGCTGGGCGGGAGTTAAACCCAGGCATGGCTGCAGTGCCCACCCCTGATGTGACAACTTTTTGTTTCTCTTTGGGTGGTACAGCAGAGAGTGAGAGAGACCCCCTGTGGTGCAAACAGTGTCTGGGTGCCCTTGGACACTCAGTGCCAGGTGGAGGTGCCCTGTCTGTCAGGGAAGGAGTGGCGGGGGCCCCAGTGGGCGCTCCACAGTTGGTTCCGTGTGGCTGCAGGTCCGGAGCCCGCGGGCATGACGAGGCCGGGCCACCACTGGGGGAGATAAGGCCTGACAGGTCACACATGCCCCCATGCCCCCGGCCAGAGGCGTCATGGCTCTGCGGGTGGTGCAGGTGCCAGGCACCCAAGTCATGTGTCCCCGCTTGCCTTTCAGCTTCCCCTGTCATTGCTGAAGACGGCACAGAACCACCCCATGGTGAGTGCGCAGGGGCAGGGGGTCGGGGCGCCCCTCGGAAGAGCGAGTGCGTGCCTCCTAGAAGTGCCAGGCCTGTGTCAGACAGAAGCCCGCATGGGCCCAGCGCGATGGCTCCCCTTGACTGATCCACCTGCCGCCCCGTCAGGGCGCCCACTCGCAGGCCCCGGGGAGCAGGGCCTTGGGCTGGCTGTGTGCTGCGGGGTGCGGGCGTCTTGCGCCCCCACATCCTGCCCTTGTGTCTGCGGAGGAACGCAGAGGTTTCCGTCCACCGTCGCGCCCCGCAGCTGCCCAGGGTGACGGGCTGCAGGGCATGGCCACCGGGGGAGCTGGGGTCAGGAGGCCTTCCATGACGGCACCGCCAGCCCTGTGACATGCGCACGCGTCATGTACACACACACACACACACACACACACACACACACACACCCGCCCTGCTCCTCCCGCAGCTGGTGGAGCTGAAGAACGGGGAGACGTACAACGGGCACCTGGTGAGCTGCGATAACTGGATGAACATCAACCTGCGGGAGGTCATCTGCACGTCCAGGGTGAGCGGCACGGGCGGGGACTCCCGCCCAAGGACCCAAGGGTGTCGCCATGGCAACTGCTGGCACCCTGCTGGCCTCCCTCCAGGCAACTGCACCGCTGCTGTCCCTGGGCTGGGCTGGGCTGGGCTGGGGAGCAGTGGGAAGCCGCAGGCACGCTGGGGGTGAGAGGTGGGGACTGGGAGGGGGTGCAGGAGGACATGGCCCCCCTCCGCATCCCCACACTCGGCTCTGCCCCATCCCCCCGTCTGTCCTTGGCCACTGCCAATGTGGAGCTGGGCTCCCAGGGGCTGCTGGCTGGTCGGCACCCTTCCCCCGGGCCCCAAGGAGAGTGTGGCCGGAGATGGGGGGGAGGGCATAGGACAGGCCGAGTTCTGGGTGGCGGCTGCCACCAGGGTCATGGCTAGGGCCCAGGAGCTAATCTAAGACCAGGAGCCCCAGGTCACCATCCCAGCCTGTGCCCTGCCCTCAGGGGCCGCGGGCAGGAGGAGCCGGCCTGATGGAGGGCTGCCCCACCCGGACCAATGCCTCCTCCGGCCTGGCCTGGGGCCTTGCCCCGCTGAGGCCGAGTGTCCCTTGCAGGACGGGGACAAGTTCTGGCGGATGCCCGAGTGCTACATCCGCGGCAGCACCATCAAGTACCTGCGCATCCCGGATGAGATCATTGACATGGTCAAGGAGGAGGTGCTGGCCAAGGGCCGCGGGCGCGGCGGCCTGCAGCAGCAGAAGCAGCAGAAGGGCCGCGGCATGGGCGGAGCGGGCCGAGGTGGGTGACGGGTGAGGCCGGGTGGGCGGGCAGAGGGTCGTCGGCGCCTGCGGCCCACATGGCAGCCAGGCCACAGGGCACCTGGTGGGGAGGGGGCTGGCCCTGGAGAAGCACCCCGCACCCCGGGCGCCTGTTTTCCTGGCAGGCCTGGTGTGAAGGGGCGGGTGACGCGCAGAGAGGCCTCCCGGGGTGTCCCCCTGCCCGCCTGGGCCCTCACGGGGTCCAGGGATGGCGCGCTGCGTATGCCCTGCCCCATTGGGCCCCATTTGTCCCTCTGGGTGGGCTGTGCGGTGGGGTGTTCTGTCATCACACCCCCGTAAACGATCTTCAGGGAACGGGGGACCCCCGCCTGGGGCTGCACACAGCAGACAGCCCCTTTTCTGTCTCTTGGGAGGCAAGCTTGAGGCCGGGCAGGGGCAGTGCTGGAGTGGGGTGCCCTCGCCCTCCCCCCGGAAGCCTTCCCGGCTTGCTCCTTCATCCACCTTGTCACAGGAAAACGTGCTTGCTGCCCGCAGTCGGCCCTGGTGGCCTGGCCGCACGCTTGCGTCAGCGGGTGGGAGGCTGGGGGGCGAGCAGCTGCCCCCATCCTGGTGTCCACCACACACAGCCGCCTTCCCCTGTCTGCCCGCAGGTGTGTTTGGCGGCCGGGGCCGAGGTGGCATCCCTGGCACAGGCCGAGGGCAGCCTGAGAAGAAGCCGGGCCGGCAGGCGGGCAAGCAGTGAGAGTTCCCCCGGGTGCCCCCAGAGACTGAGTGTTCCCCCAGCCCCCCGCCCTCCTGGTGGCCCCCAGGACTGCTGGGAGGGGAAGGGGGGCGCTGCGGAACCCACCCCGTCACCGCCGCTCGACGCCGGAAGCCTGTTGGGTGTTTACGGTTCTGTGAAGGCCTGGGTCCTCCAGGGCCAAGGCCGAGGCTGACGCGGCTCCCTGCCCTCCGCCCTCCGCTGGCCTTGCCGCTCGAACAGTGGGGGTCTGCACTTCGGGAGCGTGAGGCCCCTCACACGGCCAAGCCTGCACAGACAGCCTCATCGTCGGTGTCAGGGTCGTTAAACCCACCCCCCAGCCCCCTCCCCGTGATGACTGCAGCATGAGCCCAGTGCCACCAGGCCTGGCCAGCGCCCATGCATTGCCCACCTCCTCCTCCTCCTGTTACGAGAATAAATCTGTAGGCCCACCTCGGCTCTGCTGCCGGGCGCTCCGCTCCCCACCGGACCCCAGCGGGGCCCTGCAACATGGGGGAGGTGGGGTGGGGGTTGGCATTGTGGGGAGCCCCGCTTCATCACTGCAGCCAGCTGGGGTCCCTGGGGGAAGGCTTTCCCACAAGGCCCAAGGTCGCCGTGGGCTGCCCCAGGCCCGCCTGAGCCGGAAGCGGCCACCCGGGACCTCCCAGTTTAGTGTCTGCATGAAGACTTGGTCAGGGTCAGTGTTGTGGCTTCGTGGGTTAAGCTTCAGTCTCCCACCCATACAGGGTGCTGGGATCCCCTATCTACAACGATGCCATGTGCCCCACTTCCAGATCCCCTGCCCCAGCTGACATGCCTGCCGCCGCATGGGAGACCCAGGTGGAGTCAGGGTTTCCTGGCCGGCCCTGGCCCTCACAGGGCAGTGACCCAGCTGGTGGGAGCTCTCCCCGGCTGCTGCTCTTGCTCTGCGTCTCGGGTAAATCCATTTAATGAAGACAGAGTGAAAGATGCTGTCACCTCACCGCCCTGGGAGAGGGGAGAGGCTGGCCTGGGCCTGAGCAGGTGTGCTGACCACGGACGGGGCTGGGGGAGGAGGGGCAGGCCCGAGGTGTCTCCACACATGGGCGTGGGTGGTGATCGCTGGGGAGAGCGTCCTTGGTGAGCCCTGAGCCGCCTGGCTCTCCCCTGCCCTGTGGGCTGCAGCAGCCCCCGCGCTGGTGGGATGGCCTTCCAGAAGCTTCCTTCCTGAGCGCACCGCAGTGGTGGCGGCGGGGACAGCCCCCAGTCTCAGGGGCCTCATCCGTGGGCCCCTGGGTGCAAGGGGAGGAGGAAGAAGCCAAAAAGCAAGCATGTGCTGCCTGCCCAGCACGGTTCCCCAAGCCAGCAGCTTCCGGATCTTTCTGACTGGAAGCTGGGATCCAGACCCACAGCACCTGCCTGCTCCCTAGGGAGTCACCGTCCACAGCCAGAGCACTCCATGCTCCCAGGGTGGCTGCTGGGGCCTCTGCCTGCCTGGACAAGGCGGAAGGAGCCGGGACTCACCCTGCCTCCACAGGCTGCACCCCCAGAATGGAGGCAGGCATTGGGGTACGGATTTGTCTGTGCCCACCCCCACCTGTGCTGGGCTCACCTCACAGCTAGCCCCGCCACCTCCCTCCCCACCCACCCCACACAGAACCTGTCACCAGGAGCACTGGGTCCCCCACCGCACCCAGTGCCCCTTCTGTGTGTAGGGCTGCCTGGCCCACTGGGGCCGCTTTCCCATCCCCCATTCTGGCCAGCCATGGCCATGAGTGAGCGAGGCAGAGCCTTCCCAAGCCAACACGGAGGGTGATGGTGATGGTGAAGCCGAGCCTGGAGCCTAGTAGACACGGGACAAAGGGGAGGGGGCGGGCCCTGCCGGGAAGGAAGGAGGGTAGGGCTAGGAGACTCCCCAGAAAGCTAGGTACAAAGTCCCTGGGCACCTGAGGCCAGGCCTGAGAGAGGAGGGGCAGCCAGGAGGCCAAAGGTCAGATCAGAGAATCCCCCTCCCCCATAGCAGCTGTGGGTCCCCAGGCAGCCAGTGTCCGGCAGTGGCAGCCAGCTTGTGCCATCCCCCCCACTGTCCCCTGGTGCAGTGAGTGAGCAGGGAGATGCAGCAGCCACCCAGCACCCCAGACATACTCGGAGCCTCCGGCCAGAGAGGGTCAGCCGGTCTAGGCCAGTTTCGTAACTGGTGCGCAGCTCCTGGGGAGGGTGCCAGGCACCTGAGGACCAGTGTATCCTACAGCAAGTGCTTAATGCACAGACCGTTACCCAGGAGGGAGGGAGCCTAGGCTGCAGGCTGTGGAAGCGGGAAGGGAGTGGACTGGCCTGCTATCCAGCAGGGAGCCCAGCTCTCACTGTGGGCTGCCTCCCAGCCCACCCCTCCCAGGCCTGGCCTCCCCCACTCCCGCCCTCCGCGGCCACCCAGCAGTGACTCAGCCGTGCCCCGCCTCCGCTGGCACCGGGCACCCGCGTGCTCCGGGAGTGGCCGTGGAAATATTTCAGGGTTGAATTCAGAGCCTAAAAATATTTAGTCTTGCTTGAGTCTCCCCTGCCCCTGCCGCCCCTTCGGCACCCCTAAGGGGGGAGGTCAGCCCCCTCCCTGCAGAACTAGGACTGTCCCCAGTGCCAAGACCGGAGTGAGGCCCACCACCCCTGGGAGCCTGGGGTGGCCCAGGCACCCCCGTCCTTCCCTAAGGACTGCTATATCCAACACCCCCAAGTCTGTTCCTGGGATGGTCTGGGAGAGACCCTTTGCACCCTGCCTCATCCATCCCTGTCTACCTCCTTGCTCCCCAACCCCTCCCCACTCTCTTCTTGCTAACAGACCTTGAACTTGAAAGTTGAATCTCTCCTTCTCTGGCCTGCCCCCTGCAACGCACACAGACGGCTGTCCCCGTCGGCCCTGCTCCTGCAGCCAGGTCTCCCACGTGCCGAGCAGGGGCACCTGCTGCCTTCCCAGCTGCATGAGCAGGGAGCTGAGGGGAAGTGGAGCAAGTAGCCCTAGACACGGACCACCCCATCACTAGAATCCACGTCTGTGTTCGTGACCCCGAGCTGGAAACACACACATCTCTCCACCTTCACACCCCTGCCCTGGTTCTCCTGAGGGGGCAGGCAGCGCCGCCCTGTGCTGGTGTCCTGAAAGGTTCCCCTGCCCGAAGCTAAGAGCCGGGCACGCCCCCCGAGTTGGCCTTCCCAGGAAGCCAGGGGTGGGACTGGAGCCCAGGACCCTGGGAGACAGGGTAACTGCTGAGTCGCGGGCAGACCCAGTCCAGGAGTCGCATAGATACTGGGCGAAGTACCGACTGTGGAGAGATGGCTAGGCCGGCTGGGTGAGGGACATACCGACGGGAGGATGAAGAACAGGGCAGCCGTCAGGCCAGGGAACCTCACCTAGGCTCCACAGCCTCCTGACATCCGCCCTCCCCCACGTGGGGGTCGGGCAGGGCGCTGGTCCCTAGGTCCACCAAGGCGTGGGTCGCCTGGGGACCAGATGCGGCTACCTGGCTCTTCTCTGTGGCTGAGTCGGTGTTGCCATGGTAACCTGGGCCCAGCCGGATGCGCCTCTGCAGCCTCGCAGCCACCCTCACATCACGCCCAGCCACCGCCACCACCTCCTGCGAGGTTGGGGTCAGGGGGCAGCTATGTTTAGGCAGGTTTTAGATCAGAGACCACCCCCCCATATGTGTATGTGCGTCTTCTTGAAGAGATTGGATGCGGTGTTGGGGAGGTGGGGGACAGTGGGACAGAGCCACCGCCTGTTGAGGGGCTGGTGCCAATCCCGGGACAGAAAGGGCTCCCAAACTTTCCCTGCTTCTTTTAGGATATGGCAATCCAGGGGGTGGGAGACGGGGGAGACTGATCTGACAGGACCCACCAGAGCTGCCCCAGCACCCCTCCTCCTCCCCGAGCTTCCCGTAACAGCTAGGGTTCCGCCCCACCCCAGGGCCTTTGCATACCCAGTTCCCACCAGTCCCCCTCCCCCACCACACTTCCTCAAGTTGACTGTCAGTCGCGAACTCGCCCAACTCCCCCTCCCGCCGCGCTCCCGTCACCCCGTACTGTGCGGTCTCAGTTTAGCGCACCCTCCTCCCACACACTCTCAGCTGCGTGTGTGTCCCTGACATCCGCAGGCGGCCCAGCGTGGTGCAGGGCCACCTGGACCAGGACGTGAGGCGCGGGTTCTCCCCAGCTGACCCAGAGCTTCAGGCACAGGCTGGGGAGGGGGAGGTGCGCGACCACGGGCAGCAGGGGGTGCATGGAGCTCCTTAATCCTTCTGCCTCCCCCTCTTGCTGTGTTAAATGCCTAATTTTCCCCCGGCCACCGCCTCTCCTCTTTTCTAGCAGGTTATCTTTATCTAGGCCTGGCCCAGAAACCCTGGGGCCAGCCAAAGTGCTGGACCTGCGGCCTGCCTGGGGCAGGAGGGGAGGGGGCGGGACTGGGCTGCTCCCGGGCCCTGGTGGAGAAGGGGTTAACGGCGCCCCTTCCTCCCTCTCCCGGTCCTGCATTTAATTAACAGCCCTGCTGGGTCCGGTGGGGGCCCGGCGGGGGGGAGGAGGAGGAGGAGGAGGAGGAGGAGGCGCAGGGGATGGGGCCCTTGGCGGGGTGGCGAGGACCCGAGCGGGGTGGGGGGTGGGGCGCCAGGCTGGGATTCGAATCCTCGTCCTCCCCGCGTGTCACTCCCCCAACTCTCTCTCGGGCTGTGTCTGCCCGCGCACCCCAATCCCCCATTGTCCTGTCGGGCAGAGATCCAGAGATATGGGTCTGGGGTGATTGCTGCGCACCAGCGTGGCTGTCTATGGGGGCGGGCTTCCTGGGCACCCCGACCAAACCAAACCACGCTTGCTCCCTACCCCACCCTCTCCCTCCCAAAAAAACTAAAGCACACCAGCGGCTCCTTGCAGCCTGGCCATACTCCTGTCCCGTGCCTCAGTTTCCCGCCTGGACACAGCACCCAGGAAACCACAGGCAGATTCTTCAAACCCCCGCCATCTCTCCCCAAACTCCCCCTCCGCATCGCCTCTACGTAGCCCCTCCTCGGCCTGGCGTCACCGCTGACGCCACCTGCTCCCCTCCGCGAGGCCCCCGGGCCGGCCGCCAGATGTGCCGGCCTTTAACCCCCAAGCTCCCGCGGGCAAGACCCGCAGCGCGTCGGCCAGGGGCTGGGGAGCCCCCAACGTGGGCTCCATGGGCTGCACCCCGGGGACTGTGCACCCCAGCGCGCGCGGAGCGCGCCTGCTGCTCGTCCCGGGTCCGTGTTTACTGTGCGCCCTTCCTCCCTCGAGCTGGCCCTGACCCCAGCCGGGCTGGGCGCGCCCGGCTGGATGGCTGGGGTGGGGAGTAAGGGGTGGGTCTCCTCTCTCCCCCACCCCCAGCAACTCGCGCATTTGCCCCCCCACACTCAACCTCCTTCGCCCCTTTTCCAAACACGAGCAAGCCTGGACGCTGGGCGTACCTCCCCTGCACCCCGCCAGGCCCCCCAGCCCTCTGGCTCCTTCCTCCTCCCTCTCTGCCTGCCGGCACCCCGACAAGGCTGGGCGCGAGGGGGAGGGGGAGAGGACCCCGAAGCCCCGCCCTGTCCCAGGGGAAGTGAGACCAAAGTGAGGGGGTGCCCTCCCTAGCCTGCTAGCCACTTCCTCTCGGCCCTGGCAGCCACATGGGGAAGGCGGAGGAGGAGGAGGGCAGGAAGCTGGCGGCCCCAGGCGGCCCGGCAGGCCTGGGGGTTCCGGGACTGAGTTTGGAGGGCTGGCGAAGTGGGGTCCACCTGCACCGCTGGCTGGGACCCTATTTGGGCATCATGGATAGAGGCGGTGGGCTGGCTGCTTGCGCGCGATGGGCTGCTGCTGCCTGGGACAGCACGCCCTCTCATCCTCCCCTCCCCCCTTCCCCCTCTGGGACCAGACCAAGAGGGGGGATTGAGTCCGGTGCGGCCGCCAGGCAACCCAGCTCCCCCAGCCACCAGGACTCAGATCGGCTTCCGGAAGTTTGCAGTGTGTTCGTCCCGCCGTTCTCCGCTCACCCACTTGCTAAATGGGCACAGGTGTCTGTCCTGTGCTGAGGGTCTTGGCTGACCCTGGGTCTCCTTGTTGGGCAGGATGGAGCCTGGCTCGTGCGTTCAACTATCCAGGGGTTGATTCATTAACTTGACCATTTGTGTATGTAAGATTCATTTATCAAAAAATAGATTTATTTATATTGCAAAGGTAGATTTACAGAGAGAAGGAGAGACAGAGAGGAAGATCTTCCATCTGCTGCTTCACTCCCCAAGTGGCCACAGTGGCCGGAGCTGAGCCGATCCGAAGCCAGGTCTCTCACGCAGGTGCAAAATCCCAAGGCTTTGGGCCGTCCTCTGCTGCTTTCCCAGGCCACAGGAGGGAGCTGGATGGGAAGTGGGGCAGCCGGGACTTGAGCCAACACCTGTATAAGATGCTGGTGCCACAGGAGGCAAAATGAGCCAGCTGGCACCCTCACTATTTCTTTCCCCAAATCCCCCAATATGTTCATCTATTTCATTTGTTCTGCAACTGAAGTGCTCATTTAGTGTTTGCAGCCAGCAATACTCTCTGGGCCCCAGGATGGTGGCTGGGTGGGCACTGCCCTGGCCTCCAGACACAGCAGAAATGTTCCTGGGCTATGGCAGTGGTCACCCCCGAGCCTCAGTCTGTTTCCCTGCAAATGGGTTGGCTCTCTTAACAGAAGTTCGAGCAGGTGCCGGCGATGAATCCTACCCCTTTCCTGAACAACAGTTGGTTAAGTGGGAGGGAAGGCACTTGGCACCCTAGGGTTCCACATCAGTACCCCCTTGCCTTGTTTTATGGAAATCTGTTGATTTTGAAGAGTCTTAGAGAGATTCAGAGAGTGATGTTGCATCCACTAGTTTGTCCTGAGCACTGGGACCAGCCAGTGGCAAGAGTCACCAATATGGGTACAGGGACCCAAGCACTTGGGCGGATGGATCTTCCATCTACTGGGTCACCCCTCCAATTCCTACAACCACCACAGGGTCAAGGGGAAGGGGCAAAATCAGGACCATCCAGGTCTCCCAATCAGGTGGCAGGGCCCATCAAGTTCTCGAGCCCTCCCAGGGTGCGCATGCGCAGGGAGCTGGCTAGCAAGCCAAGAGGCACGCACTGGAGGTGGGAAGTGGATGTCCCAGGCTGTGGCTTCCCCCATTCCTGCTTCCCGTCCTGGAGGAAGCTTTGGAGATCCACCCAAGCGATCGTCAACTCCATCAACAAACACAGGACTGAGCCAGTCTGGGGGGGTGGTCTGTGTGTAAGGGATCCCAATCCACAAGATCAAGGGATCCTGGAATCTTCCAAAACACGACCCACCCACTGCATCACCCTAAGAAGGAACTGCTGTCCACCCACAGGGCAAAAGCCTGGGTACGCCTCCGTGCGTGGTGTGTGCACACACGCGTGGGTGGGAAAGCACCTGTGTTAAGAGTTGGAGGGTACTGAGCCAGCAGGAGCAGTACCACGGTGGGGCGGAAGCCAGCGGCAGAAAGAGGCGTTGGAGAGGCGGCCGCCCGCCCTCGCCTCCTGTAATCCGATCCCCAAGAATGTCTGGACACCAGCCAGTGCCCCCCACCTGGGCCCAAGCCCCTCCCCTGGCTGCCCTGCTGAGCCCTGCCGGAGAGCTGCGGCCCGGGAGGGGGGAGGGGCTGGTCCCTGCCAACTCTGTCCCCTCCCCCAGGGGTGGGATGTGAGCTCCAGCAGGCTGCCCCCTCCCTCCCAGCAGGGGAGGGCCCCTCGTCTGGCCTGCCTGCTGCTTTTGTCTTTGCCTAAAGCTGTGGGTTGTTGTTTTAAGGATTTATTTCTGTCCACTGGAAAAGTAGATCCACAAAGAAACAAAGGTCTTCTGTCCTATGGTTCACTCCCCCACAAGTGGCCACCATGGCCAGAGCTGAGCCGAACTGAAGCCAGGAGCCAGGAACCTCTTCCGGGTCTCCCACGCAGGTGCAGGGTCCCACCATCGCTTTGGGCCGTCCTCCACTGCTTTCCCAGGCCACAGGCAGGGAGCTGGATGGGAAGTGGAGCAGCCAGGATAAGAACCAGTGCCCCTATGGGGTAACAGTGCTTGGAGGTGGAAGATTAGCCAGTAGAGCTATTGTGCCAGGCCCAAGTTGTGGACTCTATGCCATGGCCCTCCAGTTTGCAGTGTCCCATGGCCAGAGTTACGGATACTGATGGATGAATGAACTGCCCTTCATTCCATCCAAGAGTAGTTAGTAAACCCATTCTGAGCTCACCCCTGTGTTTTCCCCACCTTGGTTGGGTCTGGGCGGATGCCTGCCCCCTAGTCCGGCACCCAGGGACAGCATGGAGCACGCTGGAGGGCTCCCCAGCTGGGAGGAAGGCGAGGAAGGGGCCCCGGGCTGCTCGGGACAGCACAGCCGGAGTCCAGCCTGGCCAGCCCTTCTCTAGCCACGCCCCCACCTGTACCACACAGCAGTGTGCGGTTTCTTCCAAGCAGCCCTGGTGGGGAAAGCAGCTTGTTCCAGCTGCAGGAGGGCGGGGGCGCAGGCTGAGAAAGGCGACAACAGCCCAAGCAGGAAGGCAGAGAGCAGGAAGCCCCACTCCGCACTGGGGGCAGCAGTGACCCTTCCAACCTGTCAAAATCAAGGCCAGGGCAAGGTCCTGGGCCACCGACTGACCTGCTGTGCTGGCAGGAACCGCCTCAGCCACTCACTGCTTTTTTTTTTTTTTTTTTTAAGACTTACTTATTTTTATTGCAAAGTAAGACATACAGAGAGTAGAAATAAGATCTTCCATCAGATGGTTCACTCCACCAGTGGCTGCAATGGCCAGAGCTGAGCCAATCCCAAGCCAGGAGCCAGGAGCCTCTCCCGGGTCTCCCACATGGGTGCAGGGTCCCAAGGCTTTGGGCCGTCCTCCACTGCTTTCCCAGGCCACAGGCAGGGAGCTGGAGGGGAAGAGGGGCTGCCAGGATTAGAGCTGGCACCTATATGGGATCCTGGTGCGTTCAAGGTGAGGACTTTAGCCGCTAAGCTATGGTGCTGGGCCCTGTTCACTGTCTTTAGTCCAGCTGAACTAGGTGTGGGAGAGCCAGGAGTGTGTGTGTGTGTGTGTGTGTGTGTGTGCACACCTGCCAGCCACCCTAGGAGTGTCACCCATGGTACGTTGGGCCTGGCAGGAAGCAGGGGGGTAGGATGGGGACCAGCAGTTCTAGGATGCACACAGCACGTGGAAGGGCCCTGGGTGGGACAGAGCTGGGCCAGGCTCCCCGGGGGGACAGGAGGTCAGAGCGTGTGGGGCAGGGGGCAGGGCTAAGAAGGGAACTCTATCCTTGACTGGGAGGGCTGGGAAACCCAGGGCCTGGTTGGACTGTGGGTGTCAGTGAGGGGCCTCCCTTCCAGCCCGTTTTCATGGTAGCCCATGATACCACAATGACCATGAGAGCAGTTCCAAGGGGCTCACTCTCAGAGCTGCCCAGAGAACCAGGCAGGGCGGACCCAGGGTTCGAAGCGTGGGCGGCCCAGCATGGGGGTGGGGTGCACCACGCCCAGGTGCTTGGGCTTGGGCCTGACCGCCCGCAGCCCTTGTGGAGCCCTGCCTCAGGCTGGGCCTCAGTTTACCCTCTAGCAAGATGGGCCCCCTAGCTCTCCACTCCAGGCCATTGGTGGCAACTTCGGACACGTTTCTCTCCCTCCACCCCGCAGCCCCCCAGTCTCTCCAAAGCCGAGGGGGCGGGACACACCACCCCCACCAGGCTCTCGACCCACCATCCTTTTTTCAGGCCGCAGCTCGCACAAAGCCCGGGCCGATGGCAGCTGAGGGAGGAACCGTTGGCGAAGTGGGGCGGGAGGCGCTCAGGAGTTATTTATCCCAGTCAGACCTCGTCCTCTTCCCACCTACCCACCCCCTCCTTGGGTCCCTTGGCGGCCGGCACCGCCTCCGCCCGGGTCCGGGGGGGACGCAGGGCGGAGCCTCGCGCGTCTGCTGGCCGGGCCCGTCACGCCACCCGGGACGTGCCTTGGCGCCGGGGAGGAGGCGGTGCGCCCCGATCTTCCCCTCTCCAAGTGCGCATCCCTGGACCTGGAGCGGTCACGGGGTGGGCTGGGGGGGGGGGACGGGGAAGAGCTCCGGGACCGGCCCCCCCATGACGTCAACCCACAAGGCCGCGCGCTGTTGTGCGGTTTACCGCGCGTCGCCGGGGCAACCGCGGCC